>NC_063065.1:644695-884695 GCF_018812025.1 Megalobrama amblycephala
ATAATAATAATAATAATAATAATAATAATAATAATAATAATAATAACAACAGTTAATATTGTTAAATGTATGTAATATTTATATTATGGTTCATATTTTATTTATTTAAAAAAATAATAATAATAGTAGTAGTAATATATAGTTTTATATAATTTAATAATATTTTTTTAGATGTATTTAATAGTAATTACATAATGATTTCTGTTTTATATGTTATTTAATTATAATAATAAATAATATTGTTATCGGTTTGTTTTGTTAAAGCTCTTAAAAGTGCCTGAAATGAAAAATGAATATGTATATGTGGTTTGCAGGGATTAGAAACAAATATATATTTTGGAAAAAGTATTAGAAGTCTTTAATGATATTCACAGTATATATTAATTCCCTTGTTTATATTCTGTCCTGATTTAGCCTGTGTTTGTTTTGTATATTATATTCTGTTCATGAAGGATGAAGAGACGGTGCAGTAGTTGAAGCTGGTTAATGTGTATCAGCTCATCTTCTTCATTTCAGCTGATGTATGACACACAATAACTGTTCAGATGTTCAGCTCAGGTCTTTGGATGCGAGTCTGTGAAAGGGGATAAATCCGTGTTGACCTTGAGTGTGATTGATCAAGGGTTGTGTCTTATATCGCCATTGAAATGGATCATATAATATGTTTCCTATCCCACAATGCACTGCAATGAAAGGTTGTGCTTTAGTTTAGGTTAGGTTACGGAGTCGCAGGAAGTTTTGCAGCCGTCTTACATCATCGTGTGATTTCTAAGGAAACTCGCTGAGGTCTCGGAAGAGATTCTGCGTCGCTGTTTTGTGGGATAAATCTCTGGATGTTTCCGCCTTGTGAGCAAGTTCAGACTCATTATTTAATGTTTCTTTTCTCCGTTTGTCCTGAATTAATTGTGTTCACCGCTGACCTACTTACAGCACCTGAACGTGAAGGACGGATCGCTGCTGATATTGATGAGGATTTAGAGAATTATAGAGATTAAATCGCTCATTATTTCAACCAAACCATTAATTATACAGTATATGATATCAATATCTGTGTTTATTTATTTAGTTATTTAACTTGAAAGAACTTAAGACATAATTTTAAAGCAAATCAATTATTATGGCTATTAATTACAAGTGAATTAAAAATCTAGTTGTTTTGCGCTTGACACATTTTTAGATATATTACTGTAAAAAGAGAGGGTTTTTGTTATTTCAGAGCAAATGGAGAAATATTGAGAAACACCAAATGTTGTCATTAGACTGATATATATGATATATATTTATTTATTTATTCATTTATTTGATAAGTCATTATTTCAACCAAACCAATCATTATGGCCATTAATTAGATTTAAAATGTTTAATGCAATTGAATTAAAAAAGAAATTTCAATGAACACAGATGTTAGATTTATTTTAGTTGTTTATTTGATTGTGTATTTATGCATTTATAGTAATAATAATAATAATGAATTGATGATTATTTATTCAATTTCTATATTTTTTTTAAGTTGATTGATTTTATTTTAGATTTAATATTTTATTTTTTAATTTAATTATTTTTAATTATTTTTATTATTTTTTATGAAACAGATCAAAATAGTAATTTTAGTTGTTTATTTGATTATGTGTATTTATGCATTTATAATACATTATTTATTTATTTATTCAAGTTCTATATATATTATTTAGTTTATTTTAGATTTAATATTTTATTTATTTTTTATTTTTGTATTTTTATTTTATTATTAAACACAGATCAAATTAGTAATTTATTTTAGTTGTTTATTTGATTATTTGTGTATTTATGCATTTATAAGAAATAATAGATTATTTATTTATTTATTCAATTTCTACATATATTTAACAATAATTATTTTATTTTATATTTATTATATATATTTTTTTACATTTTATATTTTATTATTTTTTATTTTATTTATTATTGAACAGATCAAATTAGTAATTTATTTTAGTTGTCTGATTATTTGTTTATGCATTTATAATAAATTGATAATGTATTTATTTAATTTTAATTTAATTTGTATATTTTTATAGTTTATTTTATATTTTTGTATTTTTATTTTATTATTAAACACAGATCAAATTAGTAATTTATTTTAGTTGTTTATTCGATTATTTGTTTATTTATGCATTTATAAGAAATAATAGATTATTTATTTATTTATTTATTTATTCAATTTCTACATATATTTAACAATAATTATTTTATTTTATATTTAATATATATATTGTTTTACTTTTTATATTTTATTAATTTTTATTTTTTTATTATTGAACAGATCAAATTGCTAATTTATTTTAGTTGTTTGTCTGATTATTTGTGTGTTTATGCATTTATAATAATAAATTGATAATGTATTTATTTAATTTTAATTTATATATTTTTATAAAGTTTATTTTATATTTCATTTTATTTTATATTTATAAAAAAAAAAATATATATATATATATATATATATATATATATATATATATATATATATATATATATATATATTTTATTTATTTGATTTGATTATTTGTGTATTTATGCATTAATAATAATAATAATACTAATAATAATAATAATAATAATAAATGGATAATTTATTTTTTAATTTATGTCTTTTTAATAATTTTTATATTTTATTTTGTATTTATTTTATTTTATTCTTTATTAATTCATTTTATTCTTTATTAATTCATTTTCATCATTTCATTTCAATATTTCATTTCAGTTCAGTTCATTTCCACCCAGCCTGGCTTTAGGCAGTTTCTTTGAAATATCTTAGAGAAATAAGATGGTGCAAGAGAACTTGATTTTATTTATTTATTGTTTTGCATTGCTTCAAACACCCCTCTGATCTGCTCCTATGATAACTCTGTGTGTGGCGTTTCTGTGCTTTTGAATGAGTTTTTTACGGTGAATCTTCATGTTGTCGCTCGGCTCTCGAGAACATCACTTTATTGGTAAAATAATCTCGGAGCGATTGCGTTTGAGGAAGTGGGCCAGTCTCTGTATCTGCTGCTTAAAAAAGATTCCCGCACCGATCCTGTGTTATCTGATCATCCGGGAGCTGCTTTTAAAATAGAGCCGCAGGTAAACGCTTCACATTCCCCACATTTCAGCGGTTAAATGGGATTTCAGAAGAACAGTGAAACTGTGCTGAATTGATGTTGAATTTACTATTATTTGTGATTTATAATGTATTAGAATAGTTCCTTTACTCACCCTTACATCTTTCCAAACTTGTCCGACTGACTTTCTTTAGTGGAGCAGAAGAGATGTTCACGTAGACGTGTTCCTCGAGTGATCACGTGACCCCTGGCCTGCGCTCGGACGCTGTGAATCCAGCAGACGCTCCATCAGCACAATCGGCTCTGGTGTTTTCTCTCTTGTTCCCTGCAGAGAAACACAACAATGAGGGAAACTCAATAGAAACAAAGAGCTCACACTCCACAGTTATCAAGCTTTTGATTTATATTTTCCCCCAGAAGTCTCTTAGTCAGTGTTTTGTGTTGGAAACATTTTTCAGAAACATTTTCCAGGCTTTTCTGACCCTTGTTAGTTAAAGGTGTTTTTGTGCTTTACTGCAACACTTCTGTCTGTCAGCGATTGGTTAAGAAATATTTCACCTTCACATCCGCCCCAAAGTCACAAGAAGAAAAAAATATTTGACATACAGAAAATGAAACACATCTTTGATGTTTGATCGTGAAGATTTCTGATTGAGCTTTTGCAGTTTAGCTTCGGTAAATATTAGATATATTGCCGTATAATTTTTATTCATTTTATTTTATTTGCATTTCATTAAGTCATTAAGACATTTCAGAAGTACAAGAAGAAATATTGCGAAAATATAAATATAAGTAAATGTATTTATTTATTACATTAAATAATTTAATTTATTATATTATTATTATTTAATGGATAAATATTCTACTTTATTATTTAATGGATAAATATTGAGAAACAGCAAATTGTATTAATTGATAGATAGATAGATAGATAGATAGATAGATAGATAGATAGATAGATAGATAGATAGATAGATAGATAGATAGATTTATTTAGTTATTTTATTTATTTATTTGTAAAATATTCTACTTATTTAATGGATAAATATTGAGAAACAGCCAATTTTATTAATAGATAGATAAATTAATAAAATAAAAATTAATAAAAATTAATAAGATTAATAAAATTAGCTGTTTGTCAATATTTATCCATTAAATAATAAAGTAAAATATTTTACAAATAAATAAATAAATAAATAAATCAGTCTATTGATAAAATTTGCTGTTTCTCAATATTTATCCATTAAATAAGTAGAATATTTTACAAATCTATCTATCTATCTATCTATCTATCTGTCTATCTATCTATCTATCTATCTATCTATCTATCTATCTATCTATCTATCTATCTATCTATCTATCTATCTATCTATCTATCTATCTATCTATCTATCTATCTATCTATCTATCTATCTATCTATCTATCTATCTATCTATCTATTTATTAATAAAATTAGCTGTTTGTCAATATTTATCCATTAAATAAGTAGAATATTTTACAAATAAATAAATAAATAAATAAATCAGTATATTAATAATTTTTGCCATTTTGCAATATTTATCCATTAAATAAGTAGAATTTTACAAATAAATAAATGTTTATTGTTAAAATTTGCTGTTTCTCAATATTTATCCATTAAATAATAAAGTAGAATATTTTATAAATAAATAAATACATTTTATAATATTTTATATTTTAAAATATTTAAAATATTCTACATGTTATTTAATGGATAAATATTGAGAAACCGCAAATTTTATTAATAGACTGATTTATTTATTTAATGGATAAAAAAATAGCAAATATTTTCTAGAGAATTATCTATATATCAATGTATATTTATTTATTCATTCATTTTATAATAATAATAGTAACAACAATAAAGAATTGTCTGGATGCTTCTAAAGGTTGTTGAAGAGCCTGTTCATTAGCGCTGAAGGCAGATCGTTAAGTGTTTCCCATCAGCCTCTAGGCTTTTATCACAAGATGGCAGAGGAGAGGAGATGAATTTACTGTCGCCGCAGAGTCAAAAGCTGAATGTTTCTCTGATGCCGTTAAGAACAAGAGCTCTCGAGTCTGAGCGGCCCTCTTGAGAGAGAAAGGCCTGTCCGTCTCTAACGAGCGTCTCGTTTGCTCTCACTATCACAGACAGGAGTGTGTGGCCACAGAGGAAAACCCTCAGGTGTTCTTCTGCTGCTGTGAAGGAAACTTCTGCAACGAGAGGTTCACACACCTGCCCGACGTCAGCGGACCAGGTGAGAGGACCTTTTTTATTTATTTACTTACATTTAAATGCATTTATTTATTCTTATGTGTTTTTGTTTTGTTTGATTTTAGAATTTTTGAATTTATTTATAATTTAATGTATTTTAATGTTTATTTATTTATTATGCATTTATTAATATTTACATTTTATTTATTTTTTAAATTTATATTTTAATGCATTTATTTTATTAATTTAATTTATGAATGTATTTATAATTTTTAATGCATTTTCTGTTTTTTATGAATTCATGAATTTATTTTTTTTAATATATAATTTTTGTATTTATTTTTATTTATTCTTACATTACATTACATTTATTTTTATAATTTGAGATTATTTTTTAAAGTATTTTTTGTATTTATTTTTTTATTCTTTAATTTATATTTTAATGCATTTATTTTTATAATTTGAGAATTAATTTTTTTAAACAATTTTTATATTTATTTTTTGTTTATTTAATATTTTAACGCATTTATTTTTATAATTTGAGAAAAAAAAATTTAACATATATTTTTTTTATTGTTATTTATTCTTTAATTTATATTTTAATGCATTTATTTTTATAATTTGAGAATTAATTTTTTTAAACAATTTTTATATTTATTTTTGTTTATTTAATTTATATTTTAACACATTTATTTTTATAATTTGAGAAAAAAAAATTTTACATATATTTTTTTTATTGTTATTTATTCTTTAATTTATATTTTAATGCATTTATTTTTATAATTTGAGAATTAATTTTTTTAAACAATTTTTATATTTATTTTTTGTTTATTTAATTTATATTTTAACGCATTTATTTTTATAATTTGAGAAAAAAAATTAACATTTTTTTTTATTGTTATTTATTCTTTAATTTATATTTTAATGCATTTATTTTTATAATTTGAGAATTTTTTTTGATAGAATTTTTGCATTTTTATTTTTTCAATTTATATTTTAATGCATTTATTTTTATAATTTGAGAACTTATTTATTGTTGTTTTTAATGAGTTATGTATTTTAATGAATTTATTTGTTTATTATGTATTTATATTAATTACTTTTATTAATTTATTTTTGATTTATCTATTTTATACATTTATTTATTTGTTATTTTTAGAGTCAGCGCTCTGTTTTATAATTGCTAATTAGACAGAAGGCTGTTGTTTACTCTTGTCTAACCGTCTCTCTCTGTCTCTCTCTGGTCTGTCAGTCATCGAGCCTCCTCCGCCGACGCCGTCGCTGCTGAACGTGTTGGTTTACTCTCTGCTGCCCATCACTATGCTCTCCATGGCCCTGCTGCTGGCCTTCTGGATGTACCGGCACCGCAAGCCGCCCTATGGACACGTGGACATCAATGAGGTCGGTCTCCTCGCCGCTCATCCGTTTCTCTCCGGTGTAACACGAGTCTCAGCGTCGGCTTTACTCTGATCTCTCACATTTGTTCCCAGTGTTTCAACAGCTACAGTTCATGTCCTGTGTCAAGCGTTTGTTTTTCTGCTCTCTGGCGCCACCTAGTGGTTCTTTAGTGTTATTTGATGTCTTTGTTCTGAGTTTAGACCTTTAGTGGAACATATATTCTCTATTATATATATATAGTGATATTATTGTGGTATTAGAGATGTTGATCATGTGACGTGTGCTGCAGGACCCCGGTCCGTCTCCTCCGTCACCGCTGGTGGGACTGAAGCCTCTGCAGCTGCTGGAGGTTAAAGCCCGAGGACGCTTCGGCTGTGTGTGGAAGGCCCAGATGATGAACGAATATGTAGCCGTGAAGATTTTCCCCATTCAGGTGCTCGTTTATTTTGTTTGCTTTTACTTAAAATGCTGACTATAAAGATGCAAACGAGCTCACTAGGCTTTGAAACAGTCACAGAACGTTTCATGTTAAAGGGATAGTTCACCATAATGCTGTCATCATTTACTCTCCCTCATGTTGTTCCAATCCTGTATGAGTTTCTTCCTTCTGTTGAACACAAAAGAAGATATTTTAAAGATTGTTGATAACCAGACAGTTGACGGCATCCATTGACTTCCATAGTATTTTTTTTTTTTTTTTTTTCCTATTATGGAAATATGAACTATTCCTTTATTGCTGAACAGTGATGACAAATGCATTAACTGCAGTTCTATATATTTATTTTAGTGCATTTATTTATGTTTATGTATGTATGTTTATTTATTTTATTTTTTAAATAAATTTATTTATATATAATTAATGTTTATTTATTTATTTTTTGAAAATGTGGCAAAAGCATTAACTGCGATTCTATTTATTAAAGTTTTTATTTTTTATTTATTTTATTTATTTCTATTATTTATTATTTTAATGATTTTATTTATGTATTTATTTTATATGAATACATTTATATATATTTATTAAAGTATTTATTTATTATGTAACCGTGAAGATTTTCACCGTTCATATTAGGTTTGTTTGCTTTTACTTAAAATACTGCCTATTTATACTCTCTCGATGCAATCTAGCTGTGTTTCTGTTTATTTATGTATTTATTTTAATGATTTTATTTATTTTAATTTATTTATTTTTATGTATTTTATTTATTTATTTAAATGATTTTATTGTTTAATTAATTTCTATCAATTTTTATGTATTTATTTTAATGATTTTATTTATTTTTATGTTTTTTATTTTAATGATTTGATTTTTTTGTGCATTTTTATTTATTTAAATTATTTAATTTTTTTCATTAATTTATATAAATTTATGTATTCATTTATTTTAATGATTTTATTTATTTTTATGTATTTTTTATTTGAATGATTTGATTTGATTTATTTATTTATTTAAATTATTTAATTTTTTTCATTAATTTATATAAATTTATGTATTCATTTATTTTAATGATTTTATTTATTTTTATGTATTTTTTATTTTAATGATTTTATTTTATTTATTTATTTATTTATTTAAATTATTTTATTTTTTTTCATTAATTTATATAAATTTATGTATTCATTTATTTGAATGATTTTCTTTATTTTTATGTATTATTTCAATTATATTATTTATTTTTATTTATTTGTTTGCGTTAGCGACCTTTAAAAACCGCGTAACAGCTGTGAATGTGATGTGTGCGCTCGACAGGACAAGCAGTCGTGGCAGAACGAGCGGGACATTTTCTCTACGCCGGGCATGAAGCACGATAACCTCCTGCGCTACATCGCTGCGGAGAAACGCGGAAGCAACCTGGAGACGGAGTTCTGGCTGATCACAGAGTTTCACGAGAGGGTGAGGGGTCAAAGGTCATGAGACTGTAAACAAAGATCAGAAATCACCATCTGAGCCCTTAGAAAGTTTTATGCATGCAGCAAATTGACACACATCTAACTCTGTAAAGCCTGACATATGAATGGAAGAGTTTATTGAACCTTTATGGCTCATATAGTCTGATATAGTGAGATTATGAAGGAAAAAACATGCATTTTCATGTCCAGAACATGTGATGAAATTCTGAGATTGAATGAGATTCTTAAATCTTCCTTCTCTGCGGTCGTCAGGGTTCGCTGACGGACTATCTGAAGGGGAACGCGGTGAGCTGGAGCGATCTGTGTCACATCGCGGAGACGATGGCCTGCGGTCTGGCGTACCTTCACGAGGACGTGCCGCGCTTTAAAGGAGAAGGTCCTAAACCTGCCATTGCGCACAGGTGAGTTTAACCTCACAACTGTTATTAAGACATCAATAATCACTGAGATAATAATCCAAATAACTCAATGCACAGAGACTTCAAGAGTAAAAACGTGATGCTGAAGACCGATCTCACAGCTGTCGTCGGTGACTTCGGGTTAGCGGTTCGGTTTGAGCCGGGGAAACCACCGGGAGACACACACGGTCAGGTGAGGCGAACCGTTTCGGACGCTGTGAGGAAAGAGCTGACGCTGACATGAATGTTGTGAGAATGGATGCATGCAAACCTGATGTAGGAGCCTTTAAATCAGCTGAGCAGTGTGACGTTCATCCTGTTTGAATCCGTCAGGTTGGCACACGGAGGTACATGGCGCCGGAGGTGCTGGAGGGCGCGATTAACTTCCAGCGGGACGCGTTTCTGAGGATAGACATGTACGCTATGGGGCTGGTGCTGTGGGAGCTGGTGGCGCGCTGCAAAGCTGCTGATGGTGAGAACATCAAAACATGACGTTCTTCGTTTTTAGTTTCGTTTTCTGGTAAAAAAATATCTAAACATTCTTAATTCAAAAATATATGTGCTTGAGAAGCAAAATGACATTAATCTGAGATAATATTGATGCTATTATACTTAAGTCATTTTGCTTCTCAAGTAAATGCTACTGATCTACTGACGTTCTTATGGAGGTGTAACCATCGTACCCGACCAATTAGAGTGAGTTCTGAGCCTCTAAGCTCCGCCCACTTTAAACGCATGCCTTTTTCTTGCACGTTGCTGTTCCGGCGGCTTATGTTATGTCTGCGGTGTGCTCCTTCAGGTCCTGTAGACGAGTACATGCTGCCGTTTGAAGAGGAGATCGGTCAGCATCCGTCTCTGGAGGATCTTCAGGATGTGGTGGTGCATAAGAAGATGCGGCCGGTGTTCAAGGACTGCTGGCTGAAGCATTCGGTGAGTTTGTGTTCTGCTGCTCGCTCTGGAGCCGGGGGATTTCCAGGGAGTTCATGGGATTGTCATGTTATTACTATAAGATAATGAGCATCACCAGCAAAATACAAGAAACGTACCAATTAAAATACTATTAATTATAAGATTATTAATATTTTTGAAAGAAGTCTCTTGAAAAGTTTATTTAAATAAAAATGTGTGTCTGTGTGAGTGTGTGCTCGTGTGTGTGCTTGTGTGCGTGTTTGTTTTTTTGTGTGTGTGCATGTGTTTTGTGCGTTTGTGTGTGTGTGTTTGTTTGTGCGTGCATGTTTTTGTGTTGAGTGTTTGTGTGCGCTCACGTTTGTGTGTGTGCTTGTGTGAGTGTGTTTCTGTCAGTGTGTGTTTGTTTTTTTGTGAGTGTGCATGTTGTGCGTTTGTGTGTGTATGTGAGTGTGTTGTTTGTGTGTTTTTGTGAGTGTGAGTGTGTGTTTGTTTTTGTGTGTGTGTGCGCATGTGTTTTTGTGCGTTTATGTGTGTATGAGTGTTTTGTGTTTCTGTGCGTTTGTGTGCATGTTTTTGTGTGTATTTGTGTGTTCGTGTGTGTTTTTTTTTTGTTTTTTTTGTGAGTGTATACATGTGTGTATGTGAGTGTGTGTTTGTGTTTGTGTGTGCATGTTTTTGTTTTCATGTGTGTTTGTTTTTTTGAGTGTGTGTTTGTGTGTTTTTGTGCTTGTTTGTGTGTGTGTGTGTTTGATATAAATGAATACCAACAAAGTGAAAAGGACTATAAAGATAAAGGTTTATGAATAAAGTCTCATAATGAGCAGATCACGTGGTTTTGTTGCGCTGCGGTCATTAACGGTGTGTGTGTGTGTGTGTGTGTTGTGTTGTTGTGCGTCAGGGTCTGGCGCAGATGTGCGAGACGATCGAGGAGTGCTGGGATCACGACGCCGAGGCGCGGCTGTCGGCCGGCTGCGTGGAGGAGCGGATCTCTCAGATCCGCCGCCTGACCAGCGCCTCTACCTCAGACTGCCTGCTGTCCGTGCTCACCTCGGTCACCAACGTGGACCTGCCGGCCAAAGAGTCCAGCATCTGAACCCGACGCAAGCAAACGAAACAACCCTCGTCTTTCCAAACTCAGTGAATCTCAAACGACATTAAAGCAGCTGCTATTTTATCCTAACATTTTTTTTAACTTTATTATTATTATTATTATTATTTTTATTATTTCTCTGATCGGATCAGTAACTACCAGCACACTTCTCTACTGTATTTTTATCATTAGAGCAAACGCGAAAGATTTTTAAAAATACGACCCGAGAGGACATCTCAACGCGCATTCAGGTGCCGACAAATGAATGCTGACCGGTGCAGGTACCTCAACATTTCACCGCTTGGTTTTTCCCGCTCCGTTTCCGTTCTGTTCCGTCCGCCGGACAGGATCGCCCTGTGACGCGCAACCAACAAGTGACGGTTTCATCTTCAACAGTGCTGCAAAACCCGCGAGGATCATTACGACTGTTACACGCGCGACTCGACCTCCTCGCGGGATCTCGCTTTTTTATTTCTCTCCGAAAGTGTGCTATTTCGAAATTACGGAAAACGTGTCTTTTACGGAACTAACGGGTGTCGAAGAACACGGAAAAAAGCAACTGGACTAATTTCTTTCTTTCTTTCTTTTCCTTTTGTTTGGATTTTTTTTTGTGCTGTTGAAGTTGGTGACTGTGAGAAGGTTGGTTGGGGATTTTATTGAGTGGATATGGCTGAAATCTCTCGCCGCGGGACAACGGCGGCTTGCATGTGGAAATATCGGAGCGTTTAGATTGGTACGGAAATCTTTCTCAGGTATCCAGTGTCAAGGGGTCCATGACTGCCTTTCCCACATCATTATAGGACAGAGAGGAATATAACGGTGCCCTGATGAATTTAACACTAATTACCTACACGAAACATGCAAGACCGTGTGTGTGTGTGTGTGTGTGTGTGTGTGTGTGTGTGTGTGTGTGTGTGTGTGTGGTGCTGAGAGTTTGTTGAAAAAGAGAAAAAAAGACCATAAAAAGTGTTTGTTTTTCCTGTCTAGTTTCTCTTGATGTGTTTTGGATGTCTGGAGTGAAGAATTCTGGGTCGCATTTTACCTCAAAACCCAAAGAAAAAATTAGAAATAATATTTTTCATAAATTAAAAATATGCCTTTTTAAGAGCATAATTTTTTTTTTGTGACAGTAAAGCACATTTTCCCTTCAGATTATTGACTTTTATTTATGATATTTCTCAGTTTTCTTAGTTGATTTGATTACTTTAATACAATGATTTTAATTAAAACAAAGTTGATGTATAAAAACCCAAATTCTGAAATTGAAAGTAATGCATCCAGATCCAGATTTTATTTGTTTTTGGGGTTTTTTTGATAATTTTCATTGTTTTCAATGTTAAATTCTTATTACTGTACAATAATAATTTATGCTTGTTTTAATGAATAAAATCAAAACAGGCAGTCCTAAAAATACTGAAATGATGTTTTACACCAAATTATCTTGACCGTAAATCATCCAGAATTTTTTATTTTTTATTTTTTGGTAATTTTCATTGTTCTCAATGTTGATTATAATGAAATTCTTATTACTGTAATGTAATAATTTACACTTGTTTTATTAAAAAAAAACATGAATTGATGTATAAAAACATGTTTTACACCAAATTTTCTTGACCAAAATCCATATTTTTATTTTTGATAATTCTCATTGTTCTCAATGCTGATTCTAATTAAATTCTTATTACTGTAATATAATTTACACTGGTTTTAATAAAAAAACACAAAAAATCAGTACAAGCCGTCCAACAAATAATGAATATACATATAAAAACATGTTTTACACCAAATTTTCTTGACCAAAATCCATATTTTTATTTTTGATAATTCTCATTGTTCTCAATGCTGATTCTAATTAAATTCTTATTACTGTAATATAATAATTTACACTTGTTTTAATTAAAATCAGTACAGGCAGTCCAACAAATAATGAAATGATGTATAAAAACATGTTTTACACCAAATTATCTTGACTATAATTCATCCAGATTTTTAAATAAATTTTGGGGTAATTTTCATTGTTCTCAATTTTGATTCCAAGTAGATTCTTATTACTGTAATTTAATAATTTATGCTCGTTTTAATTACAAAAATCAATACAGGCAGTCCAAAAATGTTGCAATAATCTATAAATAAAGAGTAAAAAATGCTTCTTCTTTTTTTTTGATAAATTGGCAGAAAATGTGCTTTATAGTTGTAAAAATGTTAAATAATGCAAAAAAAAGATAAAATATAATGCAAAATATAATTTCACTTTTTTTTTTTCTTTGACTTCAGGGTAAAATGTGACCCAGTTTTGTGCGATTCACCCAGGAAGTGTTTGGTTTTGTGTGCTTTGCTTCGGTCCCTTCATGCATTACCTCTTTCTAACAGGGACCAAATCTGAGATCTGACCTCCGGCGATATTCAGACTTCAGTTTGGGGCTGCAAATTTGAGAACGTCAGACTTCACTTTGATCAGGTGGCGTTTGACTAATTAGCAAAGAAAAGAAAAGAAAAAACTCAAGAATGATATTTATTTTGTCTTAAAAGTGGTAGACGGTGATCCACATTTCCATATGCCATAATTCAAGAGTGAATTTCCACAGTGCTGCTGCTGCTCGGATGAAATGTTGTGATCTATTCCGTATCTTCTCAGTAAAGTTCATCCTCAGATGCAACCGCACGTCACCAGACATTCAAAAGGCTTCCGAGACGAAAGAGCGCAACTCAAAACAATAAAATTAGCTATGAAAGGACAAAAAAAAAAAAGCATTAAAGATATTGTTCACGAAACACAGACCACCTCAGACCAGAAATACCTCAGATTTTCTACGTGTTTGACTTCTGTTATATATTTTGTTAGTTGTGTTGACTTGTAGTAAGTATATTTTGATGTAAGTTGGCTTTTATGATTAGGGAAGACATTTTGGAGAAGTAAAAACTGAAAAAATACACAAAAAAAGTCCAAAATCTTTAAAGAAGTGCTACCAAGTTCTGTTGTATAAACGAGAGATGATGTAAATAGCTGTATACAGTTGTAGAATCGTGCCGATCAGTGAAACAGGGCATTATTCTTCCTTTCTCCTTCTTCACGGGACATTGAACCTTAAACTTTTGGCGCTTCTCCCAAAAACTTGCCCCGTTTTTACTTGCACAATTTTTTACGCACCCTTCAAGGGTCAAAATTGAAGAAAACTTAAGAATTGACTGTGAACCCTCTCTTTACCAAATGATCTCGGCCAAATTCGTGCGGCGAATTCTCAAAGATGGAGCTTTTATTTCAGGGCCAAATAAAGGTTTGGTGTCCCTACCGTCTGTGCCATTTCGCTCTCTGCTCTCTGTACCCATGATGCACTGCAGCGGTTGCTTCGACTTCCTCTCAAACCCAGCTTTAAGTTATCTGTTATTGTGCCGTATGTATATATATTTAACAGGAGATCCGTCTTTTATGGAAGCTTGTTTCCGCCACTGAATAAAAAATAAAAAAAGGTAACTGCGACTTTTTCACAATTACGAGTTTCTCCCAATTTGCTTTTTTCTCGCAATTTCGAGTTTCTTCTAATTTACTTTTTTCTCGCAATTACGAGTTTATCTCCCAATTGACATTTTTCTCGCAATTGCGAGTTTATCTCTCAATTCTAACTTTTTCTCTCGCAATTAAGAGTTTCTCCCAATTCTAACTTTTTTCCTGCAATTACGAGTTTCTCCCAATTCTAACTTTTTTCCTGCAATTACGAGTTTCTCCCTATTTACTTTTTTCTCACAATTACGAGTTTATCTCCCAATTCTAACTTTTTCTTGCAATTACGAGTTTCTTCTAATTTACTTTTTTCTCGCAATTACAAGTTTATCTCCCAATTTACTTTTTCTCACAATTATGAGTTTATCTCCCAATTCTGACTTTTTCCTCTCGCAATTACAAGTTTTGTCTCCCAATTTACTTTTTTCTCACAATTACGAGTTTATCTCCCAATTCTAACTTTTCTCTCGCAATTACGAGTTTCTCCCAATTTACTTTTTTCTCGCAATTACGAGTTTCTCCCAATTTACTTTTTTCTCACAATTACAAGTTTATCTCCCAATTCTGACTTTTTTCTCGCAATTACGAATTTATCTCCCAATTCTAACTTTTTTCTCGCAATTACGAGTTTATCTCCCAATTCTAACTTTTTTCTCGCAATTACGAGTTTCTTCTAATTTACTTTTTTTCTCACAATTACGAGTTTCTCCCAATACCGACTTTTTTCCTCCAGAATTTCAAGTTTATATCTAATAAAATTCTGACTTTATAACTCACAATTGCATGTTACAAAGTCAGAATTGTGAGATGTAAACTTGCAGTTGCGAGATAAAAAGTCATTTTCTTTTTCTTTTTTATTTTAGTGGCGGAAACAAGCTTTCATAGTCTTTGCTCTCACGGCCCGGCGTGTTTTGTTGTTCTCTGTTGTATTTGTGGTTTGCGACACCCATTTTTTTCCAAGCTCTTGCCAATTCTGGCACATTACAAATCCGAAAGTGCCAAAGTAGCGCGTTTCCCAGTGGATCGCTTGGCCAATCACGGCTACGCTTCAGTTGACGTGTGTCCGCTTTCCATCTCAGACTTTGATACTTTCAGGAAACTGCATCTTCTTCAGGTTAACCGGGGAAGTTCGGATGTTTGCGCGAACGAGGAGTTTCCAACTGGCTCAGACGATGTAGCAAGCAATATCTCCAGCAATAGTCTGTGCAGACTGAACTTTGGGCATTGATATCCACATCAGGCGAACTACCAAAACCATGCTGTTCGATCACATCGTAGGCCTTCGCGGCGTTTCAATGAACTGACCTCGTTTTATTCGAAGTAACGTAACGATATGTAGCCAAATTCCTTCTGCGTGAGGATAACCAAAGGCTTTGATTGATTTTAACATTTGTTGATTGTGTGTTTTTATAGCTTAGAAGAGCCAGATTTTATTATCTGTGAATGTTCATATTCTGTTGCCAGACTGTATTCGAGGCGTCTCTGATCGGATGAAAGCGTTTCGGTTTGTTTTATGCATCATATTGCGGGTGATTTTAAACCGCCTGCTTTTGACAAGCTATTTGAGTAATCGAACGGACCGTGAGAGATTGTGATTTATGCAACGCGATTCATTATGCACTAAAGACAGTCCAGTATGTCGTCTCCTCCGCTGCTGTGCCAATTACACCTGATTTACAGCCTGGAAATACTTTTGTATCGCATGAAACTTAAGAAACATTTCACACCAGAACAAAGAGGGAACATTTTTGCATAAAAATTAAGCATTTTTAGAAGCATTAAGACTACAATGCAAAATTATTTACTCTGTGTGTGTGTATATATCAGGGCTGCTAATTAATTACATAATGTGCCCATTAATTAATCTGATTAATCGCACATCAAATTTGAAGAAATTGCCCCCAAAGTCATTATTGTGTTAAATGACAAAAGGATCATATAGACATTACAAAAAGTATCTTTAGAAAGAAATATTTTATTTGATTCAACATATACTCTAATTAAGAAACTAAAACTGCCAGTAGGTGGCAGTAAATGTCATTCATTCAATTCGTTCAAACGGCTGATTCATTCAGAAATGAGGTAAATGGCTCTATGAATGAGTCATTGAATCATTGGTTCAACCAATTTATTCGTTCAATTCGCTGATTCATTCAGAAACGAAACGCCGCTGTGTGTTGCTCGAGATGCACAACAGTTCTGCTCTAGATTTATAGGTAATATTTTCATTGGCAAAATTGAGCAAAACAGACAATAATGTGTCTAAAAATATAACACAATATTAACTTATTACGAGTTTCTTCTAATTAACTTTTTTCTCGCAATTATGAGTTTATCTCCCAATTCTAACTTTTTTCTCGCAATTACGAGTTTCTCCTAATTCTAACTTTTTTTTCGCAAAATATGAAATTATTAAGAAACTAAAAATGCCAGTAGGTGGCAGTAAATGTCACTGAGTCATTCATTCATTCGATTCGTTCAAACAGCTGATTCATTCAGGAATGAGGTAAATGGCTCTATGAATGAGTCATTGAATCATTGGTTCAACCAATTTATTCGCTCAAAACGTGGATTCATTCAGAAACGAAACGCCGCTGTGTGTTGCTTGGGATGCACAACAGTTCTGCTGTAGATTTATAGGTAATATTTTCCGTTGGCAAAATTGAACAAAACAGACAATATTGTGTGTAAAAATATAACACAATATTAACTTATTACGAGTTTATCTCCCAATTCCTACTTTTTTCTCACAATTACGAGTTTATCTCCCAATTCGAAATTTTTCTCGCAATTACGAGTTTCTTCTAATTTACTTTTTTTCTTGCAATTATGTGTTTATCTCCCAATTCTAACTTTTTTTTTTCGCAAAATGAGATTAATTTTTTATGAAATGATACTCTAATTAAGAAACTAAAAATGGCAGTAGGTGGCAGTAAATGTCACTGAGTCATTCATTCATTCGATTCGTTCAAACGGCTGATTCATTCAGGAATGAGGTAAATGGCTCTATGAATGAGTCATTGAATCATTGGTTCAACCAATTGATTCGCTCAACTTGGATTCATTCAGAAACGAAACGCCGCTGTGTGTTGCTCGAGTTGGCAAAATTAAGCAAAACAGACAATGTGTCTAAAATATAACACAAAATTAACTTATTACGAGTTTCTCCCAATTTACTTTTTTCTCGCAATTACGAGTTTTTTCTAATTTACTTTTTTCTCGCAATTGAGTTTATCTCCCAATTCTAACTTTTTCTTGCAAAATATTCAATTATTTTTTTTAATGAAACTCTAATTAAGAAACAAACTGCCAGTAGGTGGCAGTAAATGTCACTGAGTCATTCATTCATTCATTCACTTCGTTCAAATCGCTGATTCATTCAGGAATGAAGTAAATGGCTCTATAATGAGTCATTGAATCATTCAACCAATTGATTCATTCAAAACGTGTTGCTCGAGATGCACAACAGTTCTGCTCTAGATTTATAGGTAATATTTTTGTTGGCAAAATTGAGAAAAACAGACAATAATGTGTCTAAAAATTTAACACAATATTAACTTATTTATTGAACTTATTATAAAATCAATAGAAAATTTGCACTTGTGCTATTCGCGATAAAATTTGCGTTAAATCGACAGCCCTAACATATATATATATAATATAATATAATATACACATGCATACATTTTTGTGTGTTTTGTGATATTCTCTCTTAAACTAATACTACTGTTTCGATGTTCGATGGTATTCATTCACTGGTTGAGTTTCCGTTTCCCGCTGGTTTGTGAGCGCAGAGACGGCTCGACGTGATTCCCATGTGATTTCAGGAGCGATTATCATGTGCCTGTGTTTTCTGATGATCACTGAAGCGACCGCTGCCGTGTGTCTCTCATCATGTCTTTCTCTCTTTCTCTCTCTTCCACCTCTCACTTTCTGTTCTACCTTGCAGAAAAAGCTATATGAAATATATATGGAAAAAAATCTATATAGATATATCGAATATGAAACTCTAAAAGTGACCAGCTGTAACTCTGGATGCAAATCTTTGGTCCAGGTTTTCAGGAAGCCGATACCTCAGAACTCATGTGAAACAGTGTTGCTAGCTGGATAGTCGTGACACGAACGAAACACAAATCACAAACCTCTTTTGTACTGGTGATGAAACCCTTGACAAACTCTTTCCTCTGTGATTCCTGACGCCCTACAGACCTTAAAACTCAATGAACATTTAAAAACTGATTTATGTTGTTAGAATGAGTTATCTGTTCAAATATTACAGTAATAAACAAGCAACTACACAATCTGTGAAACCGTGAAAATTTGTTATTTAAAGAAATTGAACCTGCTTAAATCAGTTTTTAAAATCACATTTTTTGTATTATAAAATATTGTATTTTTATAAAGTCAGCTGTTAATTTTATTTTACTTTTTATTTGTTTTTTTTTTTTTATTTTATTATAAATTTTTTATTTTATAAAGTCAGATCTTAATGCTTTATTTTATTTTACTGTATTTTTTTTGTTCTATTATAAAATATTTTATTTTTATTTATAAAGTCAGCTGTTAATGTTTTTATTTTATTTTATTTTATTTAGTTTTTTTCTGGAATACAATATTTTATTTTTATTTATAAAAATCAGCTGATTTTTTTTTTTTTTATTATAAAATATTTTTATTTTATTTTTTTATTTTACTTTTTTGTTTTCAGTTTTGTTTTCTCTAGAATAAAATATTTTATTTTTATTTATAAATTCAGCTGTAAATTTCATAAATATTTTTATTTTTTAATTTTATTGTTTTTTTTCTGGAATAAAATGTTTTATTTTTGTTTAAAGTCAGCTGATGTTTTGTTTTATTTTGTTTTAATTAATGTTTTTTTTATTTTTTTCTATTATAAAATATTTTATCTGTATTTATAAAGTCAGCTGTGAATATTTTTATTTTATTATTTCTGGACGGCAGGTGCTCGGGAACGCGAGACGACAGGAGTTTGTCAAGGGTGATGTTTGAAATGCTGTTTCTTTACCAGAATATGTGAACTGTACATGTTGTAGGTTATCTTTCACTATTGTAGCTGAAACTGTAGAACAGACATGGCTTGTACTACTGATTTTAACATAAATATAGTAAAATCTGTATAAGACGAGATGTATGCAGAGAGTGGAGTGTGTTGCTGTAAAATCCCTCTTTTGGACTGAAGAGTATGTCAAAGTTTATCTCTATCAAATGCCCTGGTGAAATCGACATCCATCGTATTGCCGTAACGAACGGAGGATTTTCTTGAGCGATCATTGTAACATAGTTCTTTAATTTGCAGTGAATCATTGTTCTTTTTACTGTGGTAATTTTAGAGCTCAGTATCCAGAGTTTGGACTAGATCTGTCTAGATGTCGGGCTGTGGTTGTTTCTCCTCCGCATTGGTGCCAGAATAAACCAGTATGAATGTAGTATTTGCCCAGTGTGAAACAACGACACCCCGACCGTTAGAGAAAACACTAGAAAGGATTATTTCAATTTTATCTTTTTGTATATGAAAGTAAACAATAAATACTGATAAAGCATCATTTGATCTTTGTGTCTTCTTTGAAATAAATACACACACACACACACACACACACATATATACATATACTATATACATATACACACATATACCTGTGTATATGTATTAATAATAAATATATATATATATACATATATATCAATAATTTATATTTATAAATTAACACATTATATGTGTATAATACATTTTTTAAATTTATAAATGATAGATATATAATGCATTAATTATACACTATATATATATGTGTGTGTATATAATACAATACATTTATAAATTTATATATATAATATATATAAATAATTTATATATATATATATAATGCATT
Organism: Megalobrama amblycephala; assembly: GCF_018812025.1. Classification (NCBI taxonomy): domain Eukaryota; kingdom Metazoa; phylum Chordata; class Actinopteri; order Cypriniformes; family Xenocyprididae; genus Megalobrama; species Megalobrama amblycephala. The sequence continues at coordinate 665,082 of NC_063065.1, forward strand.
AATTTATACACTATATATGTTTTAATAATTTATATACATATGTGTTTTAAAATCATGCAAATTCATTTTTTGTATTATACAATATTGTATTTTTATAAAGTCAGCTCTTAATTTTATTTTACTTTTTATTTGTATTTTTTTATTTTATTATAAAATATTATAATAAATTATAAAAAAAATATAAAAAATTATATTATAAAATGTTTTATTTTATAAAGTCAGCTCCTAATGCTTTATTTTATTTTATTTTATTTTTATTTTATTTTTATTTTATTTTTATTTTTTCTGGTATAAAATGTTTTATTTTTATTTATAAAGTCAGCTGTTCATGTTTTATTTTTTAATTTATTTTACTGTATTTTTTTAATTTTTGTTATTTAGATTTTTTTCTGGTATAAAATGTTTTATTTTTATTTATGAAGTCAGCTGATATTTTAAATTATTTAATGTTTTTATTTTTATAATTTTTATTTTAATTATATATACTGTATATATGTATATAATACATTTTTAATTAATTTATAATATAAATTATATATATATATATATATATAAGATCAATAATTTATATACACACACTATATATATATATATATATATATATATATATATATATATTTTTTTTTTTTTTTTTTTTTTTTTTTTTTTTTTTAATTCATAACATTTCTTTGGTCCTCGAATCTGATTGGCTGAGGGCCGATCAGCATCACGTGAATCACATATCGCACGGCTTTTCGTGTGATAATGTTCATATAATCTATATTTAAATGTAATATATTTTGTTTCTAAACTAAAAATACTACTATTATTAATACACTATAAAATATATTTAGTTTCTTCACACTCGCGTGATTTCTTTCTGATGTAGTTGTGGTTGTGGCCGCTAGACGGCGGTGTGATGAAACGCGTCTCATGTTCAGCGCTCTTCTTCACTGATTCACACAAACCCAGTCCCTCACAGTCAGCGCATGTGTTGTGTCTGTGTTTATCTCATCATGTCATATTTGATTTAATGTAATTAAGCGTCATATTTAATGATGGTGTCGTATGTGGTGTCAGTGAGGTTCATCAGCGGGTTTGTGTTCGGCGCTGGTTCCGGTATCGCAGCTCTCAAACTGTACCTGTATGAAGAAGAGAAAACAGACTCAGGTAAATCTTCTTCATCAGTCTATCAATAAACACACGGTTCACACAGCAATAGTTCATGTGCAGGACAGACCGGGGCAAGTTGTCACACCGTTACTCCAATGAACAAACATTAAACTCTTCTGGACATTTACACTCATTATTGGCCAAGAAAATAATGACTACCTTTTTCATTTAGTTATGTAGTATTATTTTTAATGTACATCCCAGTTTTCTGTTGATTTCTAAATCCTTCCAAATCAAATGCAAAATTGTCAAATATATGAAATGTTCAGTTTGTATAATTGTATTAAAAATTACATTATACATTACATTATACAGTATTAAACAAGCAACTGAAACTGTGAAAATTTCTTGTGAATTTAAGGTTATTTAAAGAAATTGAAATGTAAACATAACCTGCTTAATTATGTGACTTTATTTTACATCATGACTTTGAAAGTATTTGGGAGTTTTTAATATCACATGTCAAAATCAGCTGTTTTTTATTTTATTTTGTATTATTTTTAAAATATTGTATTTTTATAAAGTCAACCATTAATATGTTTTATTTTATTTATATTTATTTTATTTTTTATAATAAAATATTTTATTTTTATTTATAAAGTTAGCTGTTAATGTTTTATTTTTATTTTAGATTTATTTTTATTATTATTTTTGTAATATTTTCTATTTCTATTTTATCTTTATTTAGAAAGTCAGCTGTAAATATTTTTTATTTTATTTTACTTTATTTTATTCATATTTATTTTATTTTTATTATAAAATATTTTGTTATTTATAAAGTTAGCTGTTAATGTTTTATTTTGTTTTTATCTTTTATTTTATTATGTTTTTATTTAGTTTTTTTATTCTAAAATAATTTATTTTTATTTATAAAGTCAGCTGTTAATGTTTTATTTTTTATTTTATATTTATTTTTATTTATTATTATTTTTATAATATTCTATTTCTATTTTATCTTTTTAGAAAGTCAGCTGTAAATATGTTTTATTTTACTTTATTTTATTTTTTATTATAAAATATTTTATTTATAAAGTTAGCTGTTAATGTTTTATTTTTTTATTTTACTTTTATTTTGTTTGTATTTTTTTTATTTTATTATTTTTTTATTTAGTTTTTTTCTATTATATTTTATTTTACTTTATTTTATTTATATGTATTTTATTTTTAATTATAAAATATTTTATTTTATTTATAAAGTCAGCTGTTAATGTTTTATTTTTTATTTTTATTTATTTAATTTTTTAATAATATTTTCTATTTCTATTTTATCTTTATTTAGAAAGTCAGCTATATTTTTTTTTTTTTACTTTATTTTATTTATGTTTATTTTATTTTTAATATAAAATATTTTATTATTATTTATAAAGTCAGCTGTTAATGTTTTTTTATTTTACTTTTATTTTTATTTTGTTTTCTTATAAAATTCTCATTTTTTATTCTTAAAATTCCCATTTTTCATGTTTTTTATTAATGTAAAATAAAAAAAAAATCTTATATCTTTATTTATAAAGTCAGCTGTAAATATTTTTTATTTTATTTTATTTTATTTTATTTTATTTTATTTTATTTATCACTTTGCCTTAAATTGAAATCTCAAACCCTACATGACATGTTAATCTTTAAATACTGTAATAATATTTATGATTTATGACATATTAATGAAAGTTATTATGATAAACCTGTTGTTATCTTCAGGAAGCTCCGTCCATCGTATCATCGAGCGCTTCGGTCTTCCTCAAACCGGCGCCGAGACCAGATTCTACATCAACCACATCTTATCGTACGATCAGAGCCGGCGGACGCCCAGATGGGTGGCAGAACACCTGTCGGGTCAGAGGTTACAGGGTGAGTGTCGTCTCGTCTCGTCCGTCAGGACCGTCGCTCTGATTCTCACGCTTCTTCAACCCTCCGCCAGGTCAAGCCGACAGGAAACACTGCAAATTCAAACCCGATCCCAAGATTCCCGAGCTCTTCACGGCCCGTAACGAGGACTACCTGCGCAGCGGCTGGTCACGAGGTCACATGGCTCCTGCAGGAGACAACAAGATCTCTGAGGTTCAACACTATATATGGATATAGAGGGCCAAATGACTCAAAATTAAAAGCTTTTCCCTTCTAACGATCCTAATCTAATGATATTATCATGTTCACAGCAAGCGATGGCCGAGACTTTCTATCTGTCCAACATCGTCCCTCAGAACTATGAGAACAACGCCGGCTTCTGGAACAGGTGTGTGTGTGTGTGTGTGTGTGTGTGTGTGTGTGTGTGTGTGTGGCGCGCTCATGTGCTGGTGTGTTCTGTAAGGCTGGAGATTTACTGCAGAGATCTGACGCTGAGGTTCAGTGACGTGTGGCTGGTGTCTGGACCGCTGCTGCTGCCACAGGTGCGAGAGGATGGGCGGAGGATCGTCTCCTATCAGGTGACCAAACATCAGCTTTCACGCCAACACAACATGAGGAAATAAACAAGATGTCAGAAGATCATTTCACTAAGAAAATGTTACTCACATCATGGAATTATTGTTACGCCACATGGCAAAAATAGCTTCAAAATCTTACATTTTTATGGTTTCATAGCATTTTTCTTTGTTTTAAAGCATATAAAGGACTTTAACACAAAACGAGGCAAGAAACTAAAGAAATAACATGAGAAAAATAAAGGCAAATAACAAATTAAGAAATAATAAATATTATTATATTATTATTATAGAAATAAAATAGGCAAAAAAATTAAATAAAGAAATATAAGAAAAATAAAGGCAAATAACACAAACACATCATTAAAGAAATTCATTAAGAAAATGCTACACACATCATGGAATAATAATAATATTATTATTATTATTATTATTATTATAGAATATGTCAAGAATATCTTCAAAATCCTACATTTTTATATAATTTTGTCTGATTTCTTAGTATTTTTCTTTGTATTAAAACATTTTCCTATTAGAAATTGATGCAAAAACAAGGCAGAAAAAATAAAGAAATAAAATAAAGAAATAACGTGCGAAAAATAAAGATAAATAACACATTAAGGAATAATAAATATTATTATTGTATTATTGTTAGTGAATATATCAAGAATATCTTCAAAATCCTAAATTTTTATGTCATTTTGTCTGATTTCTTAGTATTTTTCTTTGTATTAAAACATTTTCCTAATAGAAATTGATGCAAAAACAAGGCAAAAATTTAAAAAATAAAATAAAATAAAGAAATAATGTGAGAAAATAAAGGCAAATAACAAAAACACATCATTAGAGAATTTAATTAAGAAAACGCTACACACATCATGGAATAATAATAATTGTTATTATTATTATTATAGAATATTTCAAGAATATCTTAAAAATCCTAAATTTTTATATAATTTTGCCTGATTTCTTAGCATTTGTCTTTGTAATAAAACATCCTAAAAGCACTTTACACAAAAACAATGCAAAATAAAGAAATAACATGAGAAATATAAAGGCAAATAACACATACACGTCAGTAGATCATTTCATTACGAAAATGCAAAATATGAAACAACAATAATAATAATTATTATTATTATAGAATATATCAAGAATATCTTAAAAATCCTACACATATATAATTTTGTCTGATTTCTTAGCATTTTTTCTTTGTATTAAAACATTTTCCTATTAGAAATTGATGCAAAAACAATGCAAAAAAAAATAAAAACTACAGAAATAACATGAGAAAAATAAAGGCAAAAAACACATTATGGAATAACAAATATTATTATAATATTATTATATATTATAATATATCAAGAATATCTTCAAAATCCAAAATTTTTATGTAATTTTGTCTGATTTCTTAGGATTTTTCTTTGTATTAAAACATTTTCCTATTAGAAATTGATGCAAAAACAAGGCAAAAAAAATAAATAAAGAAAATAAAGAAAGAAATAACGTGAGAAAAATAAAGGCAAATAACACAAACACATCATTAGAGAATTTAATTAAGAAAACACATAATGGAATAATAATAATTATTATTATTATTATAGATTATCTCAAGAATATCTTCAAAATTCTACATTTGTATATAATTTTGTCTGATTTCTTAGTATTTTTCTTTTATTAAAACATTTTCCTATTAGAAATTGATGCAAAAACAAGGTAAAAAAAAATAATAATAAAATAAATAAAGAAATAACGTGAGAAAAATAGAGGCAAATAACACAAACACATCATTAGAGAATTTCATGAAGAAAACACATAATGGAATAATAATAATTATTATTATTATTATTATAGAATATATCAAGAATATCTTCAAAATTCTACATTTTAATATAATTTTGTCTGATTTCTTAGCTTTTTCCTTTGTAAAAAAGGAAATTCAGGAAATGTTTGCTAGAATTCTAAACACTTTATTTTCCTCACTTTTGATGATTATTAATAGTGAAGGCTTTTAGTGAAATGAAATTGTAATGATAATGAATGTCCAGCAGGTGGCGCTGGTGCACTGCATCAACTCTCAGACGTCAGTCATCAGTTTAACAATACTCAGCGTTTCCTTCTTAACCTCAAACAGACGTTAAAATGATGATTTCTAAGTGTACGTCCCTCATCGATTATGCTTTTAAATAATAATAATAACACCAACTGACTGAAAATGAAGTTTTACATAACAGAGGAGCCAGTGTCGGGGGGGTCCGGAGCTCCAGCTGGCTTCAGAGGGACAGATCTGGTCTAAATGGACACAGACAGGTGCCCCGAGGCTCTGAACTCTCGCAAATGAGCCGAGACAGAAGCCACGTCACCTCCATCCAAACACACGGAGAGTCTCCGGGGACCGGGCCATGTGTGCCGCTCCGCGCCCGTTTTCAGGGAATTATGTGCTTGTGCAGTGAGCCGTCTGATGGGAGTTTGGGTAACGGTGAATGTGCCGAGAGGAACTCAGTCTAACCGTGACCGGTCCGGTTTTGCCTCGTCATTCTGATCTGGAGTTTCACCAGATTACAGTTTCTCTTGATCTGAAATCATGATAATCCGTCTCATTAAACTTCAACTGATTGCTTTCATAGTCCCGCCTCTCCATCAGCTGCCGGAGTGAGATGGACATATCCCAAAAAATACATAATGATCATTCTGTCATCATGTTCTCTATATCAGTGTCCCTGAAACGCCTCCATCTTCACAATATGCCTATTCTAATTTAAATAATAATTAATAATAATAATATGCAGAATAAAGGGGCGGGGCCTGGTTGAGTTAGTTAGTTAGTAGTGTGTTGAAACTGGCGGTTATGGTAAGGGGCGGAGCATTTCCCAAACACCAATCACAACACACTGCTCCAGCTGACCAATCAGAGCACATTGTGCTTTTCAGAAGGCGGGGCTTCATAGAGACAGGAGCTAAACAGAGCGTTACTGACAGACTGGGAAGAGAGGAGCTGCAACAATGGAGAATATGAGGAAAATAATCAACATTCAAGCTAGTAAAGCACAAAAAAACAATATAATATGGTTGTTTAAGTCATATATAGTGTTTTTTTAGTCATATGACACATCTGTGTTGTCTTTTTTATCTTGTTTGAAGCTTCATTCAGTTTTAATGTATGGAAAAGATCATCCTGAAATTGTTAAAATTAATTGTGACAGTAAAGACATTTATAATGTTACAAAATGTTGACAGAACTTGTATGGATGAACTTAATTTTTTTTTTTTTAAATAGCATTTTTACAATTTTTATTTTTTATTTTTATGAATATATTTTTCATTTTTATATACACTACCATTCAAAAAGTTTTTTTTTATCCTTAATTAATACTTTTATTGAGCAAGGATTCATTAAATTGACAGTAAAGACATTTAAAATTTTACTAAATATTTCTATTTCAAATAAATGCTGCTTTTTTGAACTTTCTATTCATCAAAAAATCCTGAAAAATAAAATGTATCACAGTTTCCACAAAAATATGACTGATTTCAACACTGATAATAATCATAAATGTTTCTTGAGTATCAAATCATCATATCAGAATGATTTCTGAAGGATCATGTGACACTGAAGACTGGAGTAATGATGCTGAAAATTCAGCTTTGATCACATGATATAAATTATATTTTACTATATATTCACATAGAAAACAGTTATTTTAAATAGTAAAAATATTTCAAATTTTTACTGTATTTTTGATCAAATAAATGAGCAGAAAAACACATTTAAAAGCACTTTTTATTTATTATATGTGTATAAATTGCATCAAACACTAATATTTCTAATCCATGTTTCCCTCTGACAGCTGATCGGAGAAGACGACGTTGCCGTTCCCACTCACCTGTACAAGGTGATCCTCGCGCAGAAAGACTCGACTCTGGCTCTCGGGGCGTTCGTGGTCCCAAACGCTCCAGTCGGCTTCGAGCGTCCGCTGACGGACTTCCAGGTGAGCCTGTCTGATTTAGAGCGCATGTCCGGCCTGACGTTCTTCCCTGAAGTGGATCGAGCCGAGCAGCTGAAGAACCTGTGTGACGTGGACTCGTGCCAGCTGATGGACTTCACACAGTTCACGCTGTACATCAGCGGCCGGAAGGTCAAGAGCGCCAGGACGCTCGCGCGGCTGGAGAAGGTCATGACGGAGCTGAGGGACGCGGGAATCACACCTGACGACTATCTGACCAACCTTTACCTGGAGAAGAAACGAGAACTTGTGGAGAAGGAGAAGAAACCAGAGCAGTGAAGCGGTCTAGATGTGTGTTTAATTGGTTTCGCAGTATTTTAGCAGATTTGTGTGTTTTTTATTATTTTTACTTAAACATTCCTGTTTTCTCATCACAGTCAAAGCCTTGAAACTTACTTGAAACACCTGCTTATTCAGTATTACATTTACATAAATAAAGCATTTTATTTCTCATTTGCTGTTGTTGTGCTTTCATACATTTGTTTATCCTCCAGGGCTCTATCCTGATGATTTTCAGGCAGTCTTGGAAATTAATAAAATGAATAAAAAGTGTTATTTTTGAAGATTTTGACTTTGACCAATAACTGCTGCCAAAAATGGCTGAATTTTAGTATCATTGAGATATTATGGGAGATATATATATATATATATATATATATATATATATATCTCCCATAATATCTCAATGATGCGAAACCTTCGAATACTGCGAATACATGTTCATACATGTATTTATTTAAGAAAGATTTATATATTTACATGTATATTTATATATAATTTATGTTATATATAAATATAATATATTTTTGTTAAATATATGCATGCATGTGTATTTATATATATATATATATATATATATATACACACATGCATGTATATATTTAACAAAAATATATTATATATATATATATATATATATATATATATATATATAATTTTTTAGTTTTGTATTTTCATTTTGTGAAAGTTTCAGTAATTTTGTTGTTTTTTTCATTTTTATTAGTTATTGTTTTTTTTTTTTTCTTCTAATATATCTGTATATTTTTTATTTCACTTTTAATTTTAGTACATCAACTTAAACTAAATGAAACTTACAGAAGAGGATAAGGACCAAGCAATAATAAAAAAATAAAACCATCTCGAGATTAAAGTTGTTAAATTTCGAGAAAAAACTCGTTAAATTTCAGAAAAAGGGCAAGATAAAATGTTGAGAATAAACTCGTTAAATTACGAGAAAAAAAATTGTTAAATTACGAGAACAAATTCGTTAAATTATGAAAAAAATGTCATTAAATTTCGAGAAAAAAGTCGAGATAAAATGTTGAGAATAAAGTCATTAAATTACGAGAAAAATTACGTTAAATTTCCAGAAAAAGGTCGAGATAAAATGTTGAGAATAAAGTCATTAAATTATGAGAAAAAAAGTCGTTAAATTACGAGAACAAATTCGTTAAATTACGGGAAAAAACTCGTTAAATTGCGAGAAAAAAGTAGAGATAAAATGTTGAGAATAAACTCATTAAATTACGAGAACAAATTCGTTAAATTATGAGAAAATTTACGTTAATTTCGAAAAAAAAGTCTAGATAAAATGTTGAAAAATAAAGTCATTAAATTACGAGAAAAAAGTCGTTAAATTACAAATTTGTTCTCATAATTTAACGACTTTTTTCTCGTAACTTAATGACTTTATTCTCATAATTTAATGACTTTATTCTCAACATTTTATCTCAACTTTTTTCTTGAAATTTAACGAGTTTTTTCTCGTAATTTAACGAGTTTATTCTCAACATTTTATTTCGACTTTTTTCTCGAAATTTAACTTTAATCTCGAGATGGTTTTATTTTTTTATTATTGCTTGGCCCTAATCCTCTTCCGTAGAAACTAGCTGAAATAAAATGTTTTTTATATTTAATTTTCTGTTAACTATTTTAAGTTTTTTATATATATAGTTTTAGTTAACTATAATAACCCTGATTGTCTTCTGCAATTGAATTGGTTTCATAATTAATTAACACTGTTATTTTCTCATTTTCTCGCTGCTCTGAAACAGTCTGTATTATATAATGCACTATAGATATGAATGTAAATTGTATCTCGCCCACTAGTTAGTATAAATGTTTCCAGTTATTCTTTGTAAGTGCTTTACAGGATCATCATTGAGTCACAAACAGCTGTAAATGTCACTGCTTTCTTCATGAACATGAATGAGAGGCTGTTGTTGTTGTGTTGGTGTTAGTTTTGCATGAGTGATTTGATTTGATCTTAAAATCAATGTCTTCAGCGCTCAGGGTCTCGTCTCGTCCGGTCTGATGAAGGACTCACATAAATAACTCGATCTCATCTCGCTGCAGCTGCACTGAACTTCCTGACAGAAGTCGCATGTAATTGTGTTTGACGTTCAGATTGCGGCGCAGTAAAACACAGGAGATGTCTGAGGCTGTTGTCAGATCGACACTTTTTGTGTTGGTCTTCTGTATCTGACCTCTGACCCCCAGAGCAGTGTCACACATCAACAGGTTTTGTTTTATTCACATCTGATGCAGATAAAATGCAAACATGTAAATAAAACAGAAAGATTTAATTGTTTATATTAAAGGGCATTTAGTTCTGTTATGAGGAACATTTAATAGCTTTAGTCATTTACAGTCTGAACAAGTATGACTTTACATAATTATGTTACTGTAAAATCAAATCAGCGTCGAACACGAAAGAAGCTGTACATAAAATCAAAAGAACCGCTGCTATTATTAATGGACAGTCACATGTTTAGTTTTGGAGTCATGTAGCATCTTTGCGTTGTCTGAGCTGATTTTTTAGTGTATTTAAATTAGAACTCTATTCATATTAGTTACAAGTTTAATTACACTTCTGTTTACTAGGAGGTTGGTAAGATGTGTTGTGGGTGGTTGCTAAGGTGTCCTTGATGGTTGCTAGGTGGTTGGTTGGAGGATGCCAAGATGTTCTGGGTGGTTGCTAGGAAGTTCCTAAGGGGTGCAGGGTGGTTTGTTGGAGGTTGCTGAGATGTTCCGGTTGTTAAGATGTTTTGGGTGGTTGCTAGGAGGTTACTAAGATATTCTGGGTGGTTGCTAAGATGTTCTAGGTGGTTGCCAGGAGGTTGCTAAGATGATGATCTGTGTGGTTGCTAGGAGGTTTCTAAGATGTAGGTGGTTGCTAGGAGGTTGCTAAGGTGTTCTGTATGGTTGATCGGAGGTTGCTTTGATGTTCTGGGTGCTTGCTAAGGCGTTCTAAGTGGATGACAGGACATTGCTAAGGTGTTCTGGATGGTTGCTAGGAGGTTTCTAAGATGTAGGTGGTTGCTAGGAGGTTGCTAAGGTTTTCTAAGTGGATCATAGGAACTTGCTAAGATGATATTCTGGCTGGTTCCCAAGATGTTCTGGATGGTTGCTAGGAGGTTGCTAAGATGTTCTGGGTGGTTGCTAGGAGGTTTCTAAGATGTTGTAGGTGGTTGATCACAGGTTGCTATGTTATGGGTGGTTGCCAGGAGGTTGCTAAGGTGTTCTAAGTGGATGATAGGAGGTTGTTTAGATGATGTTCTGGGTGGTTGCTAGGAGGTTTCTAAGATGTTGTAGGTGGTTGCTAAAATGTTCTAGGTGGTTGACTGGAGGTTGCTATGATGTTCTGGGTGAGTGTTAGGAGGTTGCAAAGATGTTCTAGGTGGTTGCTAGGAGGTTGCTATGATGTTCTGCATGGTTGCTAGGAGGTTGCTAAGGCGTTCTAAGTGGATGATAGGAGGTTGCTTAGATGATGTTCTGGGTGGTTACTAAGGTGTTCTGGATGGTTGCTAGGAGGTTTCAAAGATGTAGGTGGTTGCTAGGAGGTTGCTAAGGTGTTCTAAGTGGATGATAGGAGGTTTCTAAGATAATGTAAAGGGTGGTTGCTAAGGAGTTCTAAGTGGTTGATAGGACATTGCTAAGGTGTTCTGGGTCATTGCTAGGAGGTTGCTAAGATGTTCCAAGCAGATGATAGGAGGTTGCTAAGATGATGTTCTGGGTGGTTGCTTGGAGGTTGCTAAGGTGTTCTGAGTGGTTGATAGGACATTGCTATGGTGTTCTTGGTTATTGCTAGGAGGTTGCTAAGATGATGTTCTGGGTGGTTGCTTGGAGGTTGCTAAGCTGTTCTGAGTGGTTGACAGGACTTTGCTAAGGTGTTCTGGGTCGTTGCTAGGAGGTTGCTAAGATGTTTTGGTCAGTTGATTGGAGTTTTCTTCCCGTACTGCATGACAAGACTTGACAGATTTTTTTTAATCTATTCCACTTAATATTTTTGCATCACTGATTACAGCCCTTCATCTGTAGCTGCTTAGACAGAGATGATGTTGTGCATTATGCTCTTCATTCACACAACACCTCTGGACCTTGGCCACCTCTGGCCAGCATACATAAAAGACTTTAAAACGTCCTGTTTAACAGTGATTCCCACACGAGAATACGCTTCTTTATATGAATATGTGGGTCACGTTGAAGGCCAAGGATATGTAAATGCACAGATAACAGATTAGTTTGCAGGATTTGTTTTTCAGTCCAGATAAATCATGCTGTGTGGTGAAGAATCGCTGCTGTCCTTACAGTATCGTAGCATCAGATGCGTGTGTTGTTAACCCAGTTACACAGAGAGAAATACAGCTCCCATGATTCCACAGGGCTATTTTCACCCTTCCCTCCCATGACTCTCTGCTGTGGCTGCGTCAGCGTTCTGTGCCACAGCGAGACAGTGATCAAGCGCCGGACACTTTCTGCAAACGAGTCACATTCGAAGTTTGTTTGCCAGCATGGCAATTTTAGTAAGATATTCCTCTCCCCAACAGAAATCTTTCCAAAGACTTTCTGCTTTTCTGGAAGTCACCTTCCTCCGCTGTTGTGCGGAAACGGCACATTTTTCTCTTGCTTTGCAAATCGGAACTCGGTGTTCCAGAAATTAACATTGATTTTTTTTTTGTTGTTGTTCTTGTTCTTGTTTTTGTAGAAACAGGGAAGCGTTTCAGTTGTGGTGATGATGTTCGGTTCGAAGTCTTACAGGAAAATTCCAGGTTCAACACAAGTTATGCTTTAAACATTTGCAGTATAATGACCACAGGAAGTGACCTGCAATGAACAATAAAATACACTATACTAAACTATAGCCACCAGACTTAAAAGGAGGTTGCTTAGATGATGTTCTGGGTGGTTACTAAGGTGTTCTGGATGGTTGCTAGGAGGTTTCAAAGATGTAGGTGGTTGCTAGGAGGTTGCTAAGGTGTTCTAAGTGGATGATAGGAGGTTTCTAAGATAATGTAAAGGGTGGTTGCTAAGGAGTTCTAAGTGGTTGATAGGACATTGCTAAGGTGTTCTGGGTCATTGCTAGGAGGTTGCTAAGATGTTCCAAGCAGATGATAGGAGGTTGCTAAGATGATGTTCTAGGTGGTTGCTAGGAGGTTGCTACCTAAGATGAGATATATACTGCTTAATAAAGTACTGATTTATTAACAAAAAATCTTACCTTATATCTCACTATATATATATATATATATATATATATATATATATATATATATATATATATATATATATACACTTACTGTACCTTACTGCTGTGATACTCATCATTATTTCACAAAATTGCTGATGATTGATCTTGATCTTGAAGCTGAACCCAGAATCTTCCTTTAAACAACATCTGTTTTTTGTTTTGATTTGTTTTGTGTGTAAATTCAGAAAAGCAGCAGAACATGAGAATCATCAGTCTCTGTCTGTCTGATTTCATCTGAATCCCTGGAGCTTTAGATGAACAATAATCAATACACATCCGTTCATCTTCTGCTTGTGTTTTCATGTGTTTCAGTGTTCAGACGGCATGCATTAACCGCAGGCGTGTGGTTGGGTAACATGCCACAGCGCATCTGATCACGGATCAGCTCCAGACTGAAGCATCTTCGCTGACGGCACCAGAAAACACTGTCTGAGGACCAGGAAATGAAGGACGTCGCTTCCGCTCGCATGCACTCGACGCTTAATCTGGGTTTATCTTTAGGTTTAATTGTCTGTGTTGTCGTTCACCTTTCACCTTTATTTATATAGTGCTTTATACGTTACAACACAGATTGTTTCAAAGCAGCTTCATAGTATTAAGCAGAAAATTATGAGACAAATTCTGTTGTAAAGCAGCTCTAAAAAGACAATAATGTTGGTTCAGTTCAGTTCAATAACTTTGGAAGCTTGTTTCTGCTATAGAATGATAAGGTAAAAAAGTCAAAATTCTGGACTTTTTCCCTCGCAAATGTGAATTTATAAATCAAATAACATTATAACTCAATTCTGACTTTATCTCTTGCAATTATGACTTTATAACTTACACAATTGTGAAAAATAAACTCGGAATTGCAAGACAAAAGTCAGAACTGTGAGATATAAACTTGCAATTGCAACTTATCTAATTAATTTAATAATTATTAGATAATTATTATCTAATAATTTTACAGAATTGCGAGTTTATGTCACGCAATTCAGACTTTATAACTCATAATTGTGAGTTTATATCACGATTCTAGAGATAAAAGTCGCAATTACCTTTTTATTTTTTATTCTAAGGTAGAAACTAACCCCTTTCACGCAGTAATCCCAGTAAATTACCGTAAAATGACTGGTGAATACACAGATACACAAGTTTTTGTGTCATGACAAATCGGGTCTCCACAAACTACATGAATGATATTAATTAAAAATACACATAGCTTACTATATAATGTGTAAGAAAACAAATTAATGCATAATAAAAGCAATTGAATGTAATTTCTTACATTTGATTAACTGTTTATTAATAATAAATTATAAGCATATTAAGTAAATAATTGAACATTATTGATTTGTTTTATTTATAACTGAAATAGTTGGACATTCAACTCTTAATTTAACACATAATTACATTAAAGATGATTGAGAATATATATAGGGTATATGCAAATGCTTGTATAAATTAAGCTATCAAGCTAATCTGCTTATCTGTACATAAGATAACTAATACAGACATAAGTGGTCATTATAACAGTTGAAATAGCACTTATCATAACATGATTTTGTAGGAATTGTAATCAAGCGCTAAAGCGAACACCTATTAACACGCAGGGGTCAGCGGTCGTGCCGGCGCGATGACGCCTCGGTTTTTTCTTACCAGTGTGAAAGAGACTCAAAATACTCTGTCAGTTTTGGATATACAAATAAGAGTTACACATTATTAGAAACTGTGGAAAGTCTTTTTAATTGTGCAAAGAAAATGATGTGTTTTGCAAAATAAAGAAAACTAACATGATGTGCGAGCCGCAGTCTCTTTCTCAATTAAGTCCATTATAGTCGTTAGAAAATGAACCGTAAGTTAGTGAATACTAATCAATAAACATGAGACATATATCTAAAGAAATGTTGAAATATCAGGTTTTAAATCGTGTAAGTCAAATCAGAAAAAAATGATTCTCTGTTTATGTAATCTCTTTGAAAAAAAAGAGATGTCAGTTGTTCGCGAAGTCACCTCATTATCCACTAATGTGCACGCACTATTCAGACGCAAATTCCAAGGCGATCCATGCAACAGAGTGAACACCCGCATCAGCTTGAAAAAATGCATCAATGCATCGCGATATAGCAATTTGAACCACTGGGATCGTTTGGGAAACAAATGGAGACCTGATTTCAGGGGGGACCAAATTTGCCACTACACCGGACATACTACATTCACCATTCAGTTGCATCGCTTCCCTGTCATTCATAGTAAATTAGTAGAGATAGTAAAGTGCCTATCGTATGCATACTTAAGAATCTTGCCGGAAGTAGTAGGTCATCTGGGTACAGTTTGCCTACTCTTTTATGAGTACTATGAATTCGGGCATACTTCTTTTGTCACATACTGTATTTTGCCTACTATGTAGTAGGAAAGTATCCGATTTCTTTATGAACTTCTTATGTCAGCGCGTTCGGACCTCGTACATCCTCATAATCTTCGTTCTTTGTTCGCACACAGCATCATAACGGGTAATATTACAACTTCTCATATGGTAAATTGCCAGAACCTGTGTTTTTGAAAAGATCGTGACCACTTAACGGTCATTTACCGTTAATTTACCAGTAAAACTGTATGCGAGAAAGGGGCTGTTATATGTGGCAAAATTCTTTAATTATTACACAGAATTTGATTTGGATATAAAGCAGCTCTGCAGTCGTTTTCAGTTGGTTCGTGACCATCATTTCTGTCCTTATTTGACCATGAAGAAAAAACACATCATTTATAGCTACAGTCTTCAGTCTCTTTTATTTGCGCTGTTGATCTCTCTCTGCAGCGGCTCTTTGAGGACACCAGACTCTCTCGGCTCAGAGGACTTGATCCTGACGTGACCGCGTGTGTCTTTTCAGCCTGTTGTTTCTCCTCTGACCTACTGGCCTTCATAAAGCGACTCCAGCGTCCAGCCTCATACTTCACCGGAGAGCTGAAGCTTATTTACAGCCTTATTGCACACATGAATTAAACAGTGGGAACATTATTAATCAATCACACACAGTGTTTGCAAGGATGTTTCTACAGTATGTGTTAGTTATGGTGTTCTGGGTCATTGCCATGGCACTTCAATGTGGTTTCCAGGTGGTTTTCTTACTGCAGGATGACTCACACACTTTGATGATCACATCACTAACACTAAATATAAACAATAATAATAGTGGTGCTTGAAACACACTGACATTGATCACATATGTATGTATGTAAAGGTCATCTGCTGTGTGTTGAATTCTTCTGCGTCTTTATTACGTATGTAAAATAGGGCAAAAAAGCTCTTGTTTAGGAGCTGCCATCCTTTACCCCGTTTTTTTCCCCGCTGTGCAGGACAGTTTTGCCCAATTAAATTGATGTATGGAGCGCGCGTGCACACCTGCTGTACGTTTGATTTGTAACACTCTCGCTGTGTGTTCTCGGACGTTGTTTGTGTTCACAGCTAATGTGGAGTAAGACACTTCTGCTCGGAAAAATACAAGCTGCTCTTTCATTCCTCTGAAACGCATGAGTCACTAGAATGACGACTTGTTCTGTGAACGCACGGCCGCTAATGCGTCTTCTCCAAAATGCATCTTTCTGAAAAATTGACTTTGTGGGGTGTAATGCGTCTGGGGTGTAAAATTAAAAACGCTGAGCAGGCGTGTTTGAGAGTCAGATATGACTGGAATGGCTGGATTGAGTTTGGCCCTTCGATAGCAGCAGCAAAAAATTATTAAATAAATAATAAAATATAATATTAATAAATCTATAAAAATGTATATATATATAACAAAAACTTAAAATATATATTATTTAAAAAGTTCTTAAATTATAATTATATTAAAGATTAATGATAGCATATGCAAATGAACAATGTTTAGTCATTCTCTGTGTTACCTGAATGGAGAAATTACCATTTATTTGTCACCATAATCCGCCGGTTGGCACGTTTTGCTATCTATTGGCTTTTGTGAAAGCTACAGATTATACTTCTGCATTTTTGTATTTCCACCCACGCACTGTCGGATCAACACAGGGTTATTAACAGAACAGTTATTATAAGAGTAAGTTTATCACTGAAAATTGTATTGTACTTTGTCTACTGTTTAAACAGCATTATGGTAAAAATGGAACACTGTGGCAACAGCTTTCTTCCCTGAACAAAACAACGTTTTGCTGACAGAAGGGCAGTTTCTTTCAGTTTTTCCCCCCTCTGTTTGGCCTAAAACACTGTGTTTGTGGTCATCCAGTTTGAAGTTTACTATAGGATAACTCTAAGGTTTCTCAGATATATTGCGTCTTGGCATTCTCTCCATATTTATGATTCTTTGCAGCCTTTATCCACTGCCTACAACATACTGGATCCTTCACTGGAAAATGAAACCAACTCAACTCACTTCCGCTAAACATTTACTCTTTGAATTCTTGCACACAGGGAACAATACAAGTCAACACCATTATGAATAAAAGTTTGCTAAGAAGTATTTCCTACTAAAGCAAGGAGGTATTTGACAATTGTATCAGCATGCCCAATACATTATATATACAGTGGGTACGGAAAGTACTCAGACCCCCTTAAATTTTTCACTCTTTGTTATATTGCAGCCATTTGCTAAAATCATTTTAAGTTCATTTTTTTCCTCATTAATGTACACACAGCACCCCATATTGACAGAAAAACACAGAATTGTTGACATTTTTGCAGATTTATTAAAAAAGAAAAACTGAAATATCAATATAATATATTAACTGGTAAATAACTGGTCCTAAGTATTCAGACCCTTTGCTGTGACACCCATATATTTAACTCAGGTGCTGTTCCATTTCTTCTGATCATCCTTGAGATTGGTTCTACACCTTCATTTGAGTCCAGCTGTGTTTGATTATACTGATTCGGACTTGATTAGGAAAGCCACACACCTGTCTATATAAGACCTTGCAGCTCACAGTGCATGTCAAGAGCAAATGAGAATCATGAGGTCAAAGGAACTGCCTGAAGAGCTCAGAGACAGAATTGTGGCAAGGCACAGATCTGGCCAAGGATTACTAAAAACATTTCTGCTGCACTTAAGGTTCCTAAAAGCACAGTGGCCTCCATAATCCTTAAATGGAAGACGTTTGGGATGACCAGAACCCTTCCTAGAGCTGGCCGTCTGGCCAAACTGAGCTATCGTGGGAGAAGAGCCTTGGTGAGAGAGGTAAAGAAGAACCCAAAGATCACTGTGGCTGAGCTCCAGAGATGCAGTCGAGGAGATGGGAGAAAGTTGTAGAAAGTCAACCATCACTGCAGCTCGACCAGTCGGGGCTTTATGGCAGAGTGGCCCGACGGAAGCCTCTCCTCAGTGCAAGACACATGAAAGCCCGCATGGAGTTTGCCAAGATGGTGAGAAATAAGATTCTCTGGTCTGGTGAGACCAAGATAGAACTTTTTGGCCTTAATTCTAAGCGGTATGTGTGGAGAAAACCAGGCACTGCTCATCACCTGTCCAATACAGTCCCAACAGTGAAGCATGGTGGTGGCAGCATCATGCTGTGGGGGTGTTTTTCAGCTGCAGGGACAGGACGACTGGCTGCAATCGAGGGAAAGATGAATGCGGCCAAGTACAGGGATATCCTGGACGAAAACCTTCTCCAGAGTGCTCAGAACCTCAGACTGGGCCGAAGGTTTACCTTCCAACAAGACAATGACCCTAAGCACACAGCTAAAATAACGAAGGAGTGGCTTCACAACAACTCTGTGACTGTTCTTGAATGGCCCAGCCAGAGCCCTGACTTAAACCCAATTGAGCATCTCTGGAGAGACCCTAAAATGGCTGTCCACCAACGTTTACCATCCAACCTGACAGAACTGGAGAGGATCTGCAAGGAGGAATGGCAGAGGATCCCCAAATCCAGGTGTGAAAAACTTGTTGCATCTTTCCCAAAAAGACTCATGGCTGTATTAGATCAAAAGGGTGCTTCTACTAAATACTGAGCAAAGGGTCTGAATACTTAGGACCATGTGATATTTCAGTTTTTCTTTTTTAATAAATCTGCAAAAATGTCAACGATTCTGTGTTTTTCTGTCAATATGGGGTGCTGTGTGTACATTAACAAAGAGTGAAAAATTTAAGGGGGTCTGAATACTTTCCGTACCCACTGATATATATATATATATATCAGATACCAATGCATTTACTACAGTAATACACAGTTCAGGTTGCATGATAAATAACGTCTATTCATCTCTGTGAGATTTGCCTCTAATAAGGTTGTGTGTGTGTGTGTTTTTGTGGCAAACAGGAGGTTGTGTAGCGCTGGGTCACCACTGCCCTCCGGGAGAATAAGCTCATCCTCTCCTGGTGTCCAGGGACCTCATCAGATCCTGCTGTCATGGCAACCATATACACCAAACACAGGGTTCATGGACCGACACTCATCACAGCCCAATAAAGATACAGAGAGAGGAAATGATTGTCCTCATCTTTATTCACAGTGAGTTTTTAACATTGTCAAATTATACTGTACTGTGACTTAAACACCCTCACAAACATGCATGAACTCATCCACATGTTGTTCCAAACCCGACCTACTTCCAAACCCTCTGAGCAAGAGGCCTTGTTTTGTTCTCGAACATTCAGAGATGCTTTCCTGGCTCGATAAACAGGGGTTTACATTACTAAAGCATCGATAATCATTACACATCACATATACACACTCATCCTGTAATGCACATGCTGTCCATTTCCTGTCCAGGCCTGAAGAGTGATGCTAATCGCAGTGAGTGCTCATGGGAAGGACTCGTTTGAGATCAGCCATGACCAAAGGCCAGATGAGACTTCAACTTCCTCCATCTGTTCCTCTCACTTCCTGAGTACTAAATGCTCTTAGATGACTTTCATTTAATTTTTGGGGCATAGAAGTTTTCTCTGCCACATTCAGGCTTTTAGATGCTTTAAAATTTGACTTAACACTTACAGAAAGTCCAGAAACTATTTAGTTTATAGATGTGCTTTCAGCCTCGGCTGTCATCCTAGACTATATTGATTTTTTTTTTAAATCGTCGATTGCAATATGCTGGTGTCGATTAACTGGCAAAATACTGGAAGTGGTGCATTCCAAGGACAAAAACTGCATTGTTAGACCAAAGGCTGTTAAACCATTCCATTGTTTATGAGACAACACTTCTCCGGCATTGAAGGAATTTTCCGTAATGTATGAGACAACGCTTCTCCGGCATTGAAGCAATTTTTCGAAATTTATGAGACATCGCTTCCCACAATTTTCCATCGTTTATGAGACAACTATGGAAGTAATTTAATGCCTAATGTTTTTGAAATAAAAAGCTTGTTGAATTGCACTAATTGAAAACAAATATGCATTACATTAGCTGTGCTTGCATTTTGATACATTGTATTTTAAGGCTTGAGTTTTTATGGGCTGAAATTCAACATGGTTGTATATTTAAGCTGTGAATATTTCAATTAAAAATATTTCACACACACATTTTCATTATTAAAAATTCAATAATTTATTTTCACCTTTCAGATTTCACTTCCAAAATATTCATTCTGTTTAAAAATACAACCTATAAAATTCGACTAGCAATTTTCAGTCCATTTTATTTCGCTTTACAAATTCGCTTCCACAAATTCAGTGGTTAAAATTCGGCAGAAAATTCAACATTTCACATCCGGGAACTGCAGGAAAAGCAGTAGAGTGCCGATGCATGATCTCTATCTGCTGTTAGTCTTCTTCACCAGCAGGTGCCGCTAGCGGCTGTTTAAGACGAGATCACAGTCATCATTCATTCATAAAAACGGATTTACAGAAATGGAGCAAGCGGTAAGTGAATGTGTGATGATTATCAGGGCCAGTATAAATGCAGAAAAGCTGATAAAGACACAAAAGCTGCATTTGTGTTTAATTCAGTGTCTTTATGGTTACCTGTGTAGGCTACATAAGCAGCTTTCTCTCCCGTGAACGAGATTATAACGTTATTCCCCGATGCTGGTGTACAGATCAAATGTTAAATCTGAGGTAGACATATATTTCTCTCTGTTGTTTAGTTTCCTCAACTTTATATACTAGGGTTTCCCTCATCTGTCATGGATTCCCCTGCCATCAGGACATATAAAAAGCTTAAAAGAGCTTAATGGACTCGTACAGTGATATAAAAGACCAAACTCGCACCTCATTTGTGATGTAGGTTATACTATATAGGTTCCAAGAAAGCAGATACTTGTATAAAGTTGTTTTGACGCTGAACGTTTGATATTCGCAAATTTAGGGACCGTCTGTAAAGTTACAACATTGGTATTCACGTTTCTACCTTCAATAGCGTTTAAAGAGAATGATTTACAGTCACAAAACCAACTGTAAAGTGTTCATCTAGGTCTCAGGTCGAACAGTGATGTGCCCTACTCTCTCTCTCTCTCTCTCTCTCACACACACACACACACCTGAACTCACACAAACTCTTGTAAACGCACATACACATACATATTCAAACACACCCCACTCAAAGTAGCCTACATACACATATCCTTTTTTTTTAATTATTTTGTTTTTAGACATTCATCACACAGTTCGTTCTACTTGGTTCATTTTTATTTTCCTGCTCATATATTATCCTGCTTATACAAATTTTACGTTGTGTTGCTAAAGCATATGAGCAGGAAAAATACAATTAACAAAGTAGAACAAATTGTGTGGTGAATGTGTTAAAAGAAAAAAGAAAAAGTAAAAAGTATTTTAAGTTGTGTGTGTTTGAATATGTGTGTGTGTGTGTGTGTGAGTGTGTGTGTGTGAGAGAGAGAGAGAGAGAGAGAGAGAGAGAGAGAGAGAGAGAGAGAGAGTAGGGCGCATCACTGTTCGACCTGACACCTATGAACACTTTACAGCTGGTTTTGTGACTGTAAATCATACTCATCACATGCTATTGAGATTTAAATTATGGCATTTTTTTGTATGATCCCATACAGTAGTGAAATACATAGCAATATTTACATATTATTTGACAGTTTATTTGGAAACACTTTACAATAAGGTTGATAATGTATTAACTAATGTGAACTATCCATGAGCAACACATTTGTTACTAATGCAGCAGTTCATTGTTCATGTTAGTTCACAGTGCATTAACTAATGTTAACAAATACAACTCTTTATTTTAATAATGTATTAGTAAATGCTGGAATTAATATCATTAACAAAGATTAATAAGTGCTGTAGAAGTGCAGTTCATTGTTAGATCATATTAACTAGTTAATATAAAGTGTTACATTTTATTTTAATAAACATCAAAAATCTAAAAGGTTTGCATTATACCTGAGACCTAGATGAACACTTTACAGTTGGTTTTGTGACTGTAAATCGTTCTCTTTAAACGCTATTGAAGGTAGAAACGTGAATACCAATGACGTAACTTTAGAGACGGTCCCTAAATTTGCGAATATCAAACGTTCAGCGTCAAAACAACTTTATACGAGTATCTGCTTTCTTGGAACCTATATAGTATAACCTACATCACAAAGGAGGTGCGAGTTTGGTGTTTTATATCACTGTACGAGTCCATTAAGCTCTTTTAAGCTTTTTATATGTCCTGATGGCAGGGGAATCCATGACGGATGAGGGAAACCCTAGTATTACAACACAGCGCCGCTATATAAAGTTGAGGAAACTAAACAACAGAGAGAAATATATGTCTACCTCAGATTTAACATTTGATCTGTACACCAGCATCGGGGAATAACGTTATAATCTCGTTCACTGGAGAGAAAGCTGCTTATGTAGCCTACACAGGTAGCCTAACCATAAAGACACCGAATTAAACACAAATGCAGCTTTTGTGTCTTTATCAGCTTTTCTGCATTTATACTTGCCCTGATAATCATCACACATTCACTTACCGCTTGCTCCATTTCTGTAAATCTGTTTTTATGAATGAATGATGACTTACTAGGCGTGATCTGGTCTTAAACAGCCGCTAGCGACACCTGCTGGTGAAGAAGACTAACAGCAGATAGAGATCATGCATCGGCACTCTACTGCTTTTCCTGCAGTTCCCGGATGTGAAATGTTGAATTTTCTGTCGAATTTTAACCACTGAATTTGTGGAAGCGAATTTGTAAAGCGAAATAAAATGGACGGAAAATTGTTAGTCGAATTTTATAGGTTGTATTTTTTAAACAGAATGAATATTTTGAAGTGAAATCTGAAAGGTGAAAATAAATTATTGAATTTTTAATAATGAAAATGTGTGTGAAATATTTTTAATTGAAATATTCACAGCTTAAATATACAACCATGTTGAATTTCGCCCATAAAAATTCAAGCCTTAAAAATAAAATGCATCAAAATGCAAGCACAGCTAATGTAATGCATATTTGTTTTCAATTAGTGCAATTCAACAAGCTTTTTATTTCGAAAACATTTGGCATTAAATTACTTCCATAGACAACACTTCTCCGGCATTGAAGGAATTTTCTATCATTTATGAGACAACGCTTCTCCGGCATTGACAAAATTTTCCGTTGTTTATGAGACAACGCTTCTCCACAATTTTCCATCATTTATGAGACAACACTTCTCTGGCATTGAAGGAATTTTCCATCATTTATGAGACAACACTTCTCCGACATTGAAGGAATTTTCCGTTGTTTATGAGACAACGCTTCTCCACAATTTTCCATCGTTTATGAGACAATGCTTCTCCGGCATTGAAGGAATTTTCCATTTTTTATGAGACAACGCTCCCACAATTTCCATCGGCATTGACGACGAATTTTCCATTGTTTATGAGACAACGCTTCTCCGGCATTGACAAAATTTTTTGTTGTTTATGAGACAACGCTTCTCCACAATTTTCCATCATTTATGAGACAACACTTCTCTGGCATTGAAGGAATTTTCCATCATTTATGAGACAACACTTCTCCGGCATTGAAGGAATTTTCCGTAATTTATGAGACAACGCTTCTCCACAATTTTCCATCGTTTATGAGACAATGCTTCTCCGACATTGACAGAATTTTCCATTGTTTATGAGACAACACTTCTCCGACACTGACGGAATTTTCCGTCATTTATGAGACACGCTTCTCCACAATTTTCCATCGTTTATGAGACAATACTTCTCCGGCATTGACGGAATTTTCCATTGTTTATGAGACACTTTACCATTGTTTATGAGACAACACTTCTCCGACATTGACGGAATTTTCCATTGTTTATGAGACAACGCTTCTCCGGCATTTTCTCCAATTTTCCGTAAGAGACAACGCTTCTCCACAATCCAATTTTCCACATTGATGGAATTTTCGTTTATGAGACAACACTTCTCCGACATTGAAGGAATTTTCCGGCATTGGCATTGAAGGAATTTTCCATCATTCTCCATTTTCCATCGGACAACACTTTCCGGCATCCGATTGACATTTTCCATTGTTTATGAGACAACACTTCTCCGACATTGACGGAATTTTCCGTATTTATGAGACAACGCTTCTCCACAATTTTCCTTCATTTATGAGACAACACTTCTCCGGCACTGAAGGAATTTTCCATCATTTATGAGACAATGCTTCTCCGACATTGACGGAATTTTCAACAACGCTTCTCCACAATTTTCCATCGTTTATGAGACAATACTTCTCCGGCATTGAAGGAATTTTCCGGATTTCCACAATTGTTTATGAGACAACACTTCTCCGGCACATTTTCCATCATTTATGAGACAATGGAATTTTCCATTGTTTATGAGACAACACTTCTCCGGCATTGAAGGAATTTCGGAATTTTCCATTGTTTATGAGACAACTCTTCTCCGGCATTGAAGGAATTTCCCATAATTTATGAGACAACGCTTCTCCGGCATTGACAGTTTTCCATTGTTTATGAGACAACTCTTCTCCGGCATTGAAGGAATTTCCATCAATTTATGAGACAACACTTCTCCGGCATTGAAGGAATTTTCTGTAATTTATGAGACAACGCTTCTCCACAATTTTCCATCGTTTATGAGACAACACTTCTCCGGCATTGAAGGAATTTTCATCATTTATGAGACAACGCTTTTCCGACATTGACAGAATTTTCCATTGTTTATGAGACAATGCTTCTCCGGCATTGACAGTATTTTCCATCGTTTATGAGACAACACTTCTCCGGCATTGAAGGAATTTTCCGTAATTTATGAGACAACGCTTCTCCACAATTTTCCTTCGTTTATGAGACAACACTTCTCCGGCACTGAAGGAATTTTCCATCATTTATGAGACAATGCTTTTCCGACATTGACGGAATTTTCCATCGTTTATGAGACAATGCTTCTCCGACATTGACAGAATTTTCCATCGTTTATGAGACAACGCTTCTCCACAATTTTCCATCGTTTATGAGACAACACTTCTCCGGCATTGACGGAATTTTCTGTAATTTATGAGACAACTCTTCTCCAGGCATTGACGGAATTTTCCGTCATTTATGAGACAACGGTTCTCCGACATTGATGGAATTTTCCGTAATTTATGAGACAACACTTCTCCGGCATTGACAGAATTTTCCGTAATTTATGAGACGCTTCTCCGGCATTGGCTTTCTGTGTTTTCACTGTTATACAGTAGTGTTATACACTATTACACATCTTCTGAAAGAGTACGGAATCTCTGGATCAAAGCAGGCAAAAGACAGAAAAGGAGCAGAAACAAGTGATAAAAGCTTTTTAAATGTAGCTGTTTTATGAAACGTACCCACATTCAAGTGTTGATAAAAAAGAATGAATGAAGCTGATTCTTAAAGGCTATTGTTCACTTAGTCTATTTTTATTGCCACAAAAACATTTATCCGATTACTCGATTACTAAAATAATCATTAATGACAGTTAGTTATAATCATGTTGATGATTTGCTTGCAAAATTCCTTACAAAATAATTTATTTTTCAGTATGTGTAGTTGGTTAAAAGCCTCACGTCCTGCAGTCTGTTCACAGACCATCTAATGCATGTTGCACAAAAAATGGCAACGCTGAGAGAAAATCTGAAGTTTACAGGCTAGTGAAATAAAAGTATCTGCTAAATGTCCAAAAATGGAGGTTCTCTGAGGACTTGTTTTGTTAGGGTTGTCAGCGTGACATCTTTCAGATAAACAGGCGTGGCTGGATTGATATTTCAGGCAGAGGACATGCAGGGCGTTGTGAAATGTTGCTTTTAAGCGAGTTGCTTTCTCTGCCTTTCCCATTTATGCTTTTACAGATGGAGTGCCAATCATATCAATCCTGTTAGATGGAATAAACAGCCTCCGTCTCACCGGCTCATGATATCTCTC
Organism: Megalobrama amblycephala; assembly: GCF_018812025.1. NCBI lineage: Eukaryota > Metazoa > Chordata > Actinopteri > Cypriniformes > Xenocyprididae > Megalobrama > Megalobrama amblycephala. The sequence continues at coordinate 691,475 of NC_063065.1, forward strand.
TCGCTAACACTACTGAGTACATTACAGTACATACCTGAGCCATGAAAGCATCAGCCATCAATAACATCCTCATCATCACTACAGAGAAGAGCACTCAGAAGTGAAGTGTGCAGATAGCATCACGGGAAGCTTTGGTTGATAGCGAAAAAGAAAGCAGAAAGTGCAGTGAAAACAAACGAAAAAACTTTTTTTTGGCCATGCATTGTTTTATTTTCTGTCATAGCGTCTTTGACGTTGTGCAAAGTTGCATTTGTTTGGTGAAAAACAGTAAAACGGTCATTTTATTATATATATTATATAAATATTATTACAATTTAAAATGTTTCTATGTAATTTATTTCTGTGATGGCAAAGCTGTTTTATAATTTTATATTGTAATAATATTTCACAATATCACTGTTTTTACTGTATTTTTTATCATTTAAATGAAGTATTTGTGAGCAAAAGAAACTTTCAAAAACATTTTTATAAAATTTGAATTATTCTAAACTTTTGACCGCCAGTGTATTTAAATGACTCAACTTATTTTGCATCACTATTTATTTATTTTTACTATATTTGGTGTAAATGAATGTGTTTAATGTCATTGCCCTAATCGTTTTCATACTATTATAGTATTTATTCATATTTCCATTAGCTTTTATTTGTATGTTTTCATTTTCATTTAGTTTAATTTTTAATAACTTTATGTACTTTTGTAAATTTTTATTAGATTTTAAATATTTCTGTTTAGTATTAATTTATTTTTTAATTTTAGAAATTTTAGTACTTCAACAAAATTTCTCATTTTTGTTTGTTTTTTCAAGTTTTTTTATTTTATTTCAGCTTTATTTCGGTTTAAGAAAACTATTTCTGATAGTTTTAAGAAGGTTAAAACTATATTTAGTTAAAAGTACACTGTAAAAAATTATTTTCAATTAATTATTATAACATTTTTTCTTTTGTGAAATCAACTTAGATAATTAATGTTGTACAGATAACACAATATTTTGAGTTTCTGTTGATTAAACCAATCGCCTTCATTGTATCAACTAAAATTTTTTATTTAAATGAACTCAAAATTTTAAAGCAACCAGGTAACTTACTTTTTTATGTTAAACCAACAGGTTTTCTGAATGATATAAAAATATATTATAAAAAGCATCTATATAAAAAGGTTTTATCCCCATAAATAACCACTTTAACAAAGACTAACTGGCCTGTAGATGAAATACTTCAGATTGCGAGTAAATTGATTAGGTTGAATCTTTGAAATCTCACGTTTTGGTGTGTGAATCGGGATGTAAAGCCTCAGGTTTCTCAGAAGAGTCGAAGCTCTCCTGCCTTGTCAGATTAATGTTAGTTAGCAGCGAGTCTGTCCGGTTAGTAATTAGCATGATGACGTCTCTTGTGATGTAAATCTGTGCAGTGTGAGATGTGGTATGAATCTACGTGTTATGCAACCAAACAGCTTTTGTACAGTGTGTGTGTGCTTTAATTACATGAGCTGGTGTGTGTGAGCTCACATATCATGTCATGTTTGTTTTAACAATTGCATTCAGTGTAATCATATGAGATCAACCTCATGCACACAAATATGGTGTAAGATAGTAACTTGTTTGCAAAATGCACACTGTAAAACATGTTCTTTTCATATCTAACCCCTTCATATTCACTGTTCCTCCAGCGCGCATGTTGATCAGGACTGTGGAAAGTCAGGCGTGATCCGCTGCTGTTGTTGAGGAGTTGGATTGAAGCTGACGGCCGCGGGCAGGTGGCAGAACTGGAATCCAGCCTGGATGACCACTAACATGCCATGACAACCTTCACCAACTCAACCAGAAGACCTCACACTAATGCACTTGATGTTGTTTTGTTTTTTTAATATGTTTGTTCACTACTCTTCAAAGGTTTGGGGTAAGAAATGAGTACTTCAGAATGAATTCAGAAAGGTGCATTAAATTGATCAAAAGTGACAGTAAAAAGATTCGATTTCAAATAAATGCTGTTCTTTTGAACTTTTTTGTTCATCAAAGAATCATGAAAATAAAAAGTTTCACCGTTTTCACAAACATATTAAATGTTTTTAACATTGAAAATAGTCATAAATGTTTCTTTAGCAGCAAATCGTCATATTAGAATGATTTCTGAAGGATCATGTGACACTGAAGACTGGAGTAATGATGCTGAAAATTCAGCTTTGATCACAGGAATAAATTACACTTTACTATATATTCACATAGAAAACAGATATTTTAAATTGTGAAAATATATAGAATTTTTTAATGTATTTTTGATCGAATAAATGCAGCATTAATGAGCAGAAGAGACGTTAAAATATCTTAGCGACCCCAAACTTTGTGTATATTTAGTGATTATAAATTTAATTTTGTGTTGATTTATTTATTTGAAATATTTTCACTAAATATCAGTAAAAACTTTATGAATTAAAATCACTGCAAATGGCCTGGATATTTTATGCAGTATTTATTTATTTACAGTATATTAACTGTCCGAATGAAGCAGTTCACTGGAATGAATCGATCAAACGCAAAGTTCACTTACTGATTTCTCTGTAGCTGTTCATCACACTGTTTTACACTCTGTGTTTTTGTTCTTTTAGCTGTATTTGATCAAGACATTTAAAACCACATGAAGTCAGAAGTTGGATTTTGGTGAATTTGTCACTCAAAAGAAAAGTACTTGTCGAAGTGTTTGATGATTTAATGTCTTTACTCCAGAGGGACTGAAGAAACTGTAAATTGTTTTGGATAAAAGCATCTGCGAAAATAATGACTTTAAATGCATTTCAAGTGCAATTCAGGTAACTTTTACAGTCTGTCTGTTTGTTCACTTCAGTCTTCATCTGAACATCATTTCATCAACAGCTTTTTATTTATTTATTTAACAGACATTTAGGCTTAAATGAAGATTTTGATCTGTCGGGTTTTTTTTGTAATTTTCTTCTGTAACTGAATAGCATTTGTTTGATGAATAAACTTATTCTGAAATGTTTCACTTAGAAAGTGTTTTTGTTCTTTATTCCTTTTTAAAAACAAATGCCACTTTGATATTTTGTATCTAATGTGATGATATTCAGATATATATTTATATATATCTATATATTACACCTTAAGTGAACCAGGGTTATTATTGTTAACTAAAATTAAAATTAAAAATATTTCTGTTAATTGAAATAAAGCTGAACTAAAATAAAATATAAATATTTTGAAGGAAATGTTGCCTTGGCAATAAACTAAAAGTTTGAGTTAAAGCACTAATATTAACTAAATTAAAAAATAAATTAAAGCACATAATGAAATGACTAAAAATTTATCTAAAATTAACATGAAAAAATAAAAGTTAAAACTACAATAACACTTAAGTGAAACATTATCAACTAACTCTGAAATAAAAATAAATTGCAATATTTAAAAAAAAAAAAAACATAAAATGACAAAGGCACATAATGAAAAAGCCTAAAAAATTAAACTAAAATAAAAACTAAAATAACACTGAAGTGAGAAATTAACTTACTAAAACTGAAATAAAAATAAATTAAACCAATATTTTAATAAATAAAATGAAAAAAGCACATAATGAAATTACAAAAAATGAAACTAAAATTAACATGACAACTAAAAATATTAAAATATAAGCTAATTAAAAATATTAACCAAACTAAAGTAACACTGAAGTGAAAAAATATGAACTAAAACTGAAATAAAACTAAATTAAACCTAAATTGCAATATAAAAAAAATATAAAAAAAATAAAATGACAAAAGCACCTAATGAAATGATGAAAAATTAAAGTAAAATTAACACAACTAAAAATATAAAAAATAAAAGCTAATTCAAAATATTAACCAAACTAAAGAAACACTGAAGTGAAAAAATATTAACTAAAACTGAAATAAAACAATTGAACCTAAATTGCAATATTTAAAAAAACAACAAAAAACAAAACAAATAAAATGACAAAAGCATATAATGAAATGGCAAAAAATGCAAGTAAAATTACCATGAAAACTAAAAATATTAAAATAAAAGCTAATTAAAAATATTAACCAAACTAAAGTAACACTGAAGTGAAAAAATATGAACTAAAACTGAAATAAAACTAAATTAAACCTAAATTGCAATATTAAAAAAAAAAAAAAAAAAAAAAAACCAAATAAAATGACAAAAGCACATAATGAAATGGCTAAAATTGTAAGTAAAATTACCATGAAAACTAAAAGTATGAAAAGAAAAGCATTGAATAATGAATCAACTCTGTATACTCGTGTATAAATGACTGACTCCAGATCACAGAGAATGAATCCTATTGTTTATTTGACTATTGATATACATGGTGTTCTAATTGGCAACAACGCTGATTCCTCTTTCCTCATCTTTCCAACAACACGTCCTCGTGACGAGAACTACAGTTTCCCATTTATTCCGTATGTCGCTTCCAAACAAACAGGGGAGATTCCACGAATTGAAACGCTTGGAGAAAAGTCCCATACTGCTGCATGCAAGTCCTAATAGTGTACAAAACAAATCATCAATAAATAAACAGGCACAAAATGACTGGAGGCGTCCAATGTTCCGGTGTCGTCCCGTCCTCAGACTCTGAGGATTAATGTGTTGGGAAAGCAGGTCTCCAAAAACTGACCCAGGACCTGTTTGGTCCTCTGTACTGCGGCTTTAACCTCTGGAAACCTGATCCCAGATCAGCTGTCGTCAAACACACTCCTCGCGCAAAGTTGATCATTTGAATTTTTTTCTTACAAAAAAAAAAAAAAAAAAATCTAAATAAAAAACAGCAAGTAAATACAGCAAAGTCTAACATTATAAAATACACTTGCTTCAAGATAACTGATATTTTTACATTACATACATGTATATATATTTATATATATATATATAAAGCATAGATAAAATATGCCTTTTAATTACCATATCTGCTCTTGTATTGCACAAATTTGTATTGTTTCGAAACAAACAGTAGATAGAAAAATTTCCCTGTGCTTAATTTGTGGGTGATAAAATACGTACTGCATGAATCATATTCAGAAGTTCAGCATCAATGCATGAAAAGAAGAATAAAGACGATGGAGGACGAGAGGCGTGACGTACATTCGTTAATAGAGTTTCTTTACCATTATAGTCGTGTCCAATCGGTGATTTACTGACGGGATTTTACAGCTCAGGCCGGATGGAAAGAAACGCTCATAAAGTTCAGCATCTTCCATCCCATTTTGTGTTTGTTAATTAAAGATTTCATTTAATGTGATGCTTTCGGCCAGCAGTGATAGTTCAGTCGTCTCAGCTTCACTGAACATGTTTCCATCATCTCTGATAGTTTTAATGAAAACCATCTTTCTGTGAACCTCCGGAAATCCTGCCAGATGGAGGTTTTCCTAAACGCGTGTATGATCTAGGATTTATTACAACATTCCCATGGATGTTTTTGCTTATGAAAAGATTTGAAATTTTGTCATTTTGATATAATTTTTCTTCTGGGATGTCATTAATGTAAGAACTCCGGCTCTGTTCTGAAAACACGTGAGCGTCCTACATAGACAGCAATTTAAGACACCATTTTAAATATATGATACGCATAAGATTTATGTATTTGAATTGCATATAAAATTTCCATCCATTTGAATTACACACTCTAAAAAAAATACTGGGTTAAAAACAACCCAAGTTGGGTTAAATATGGACAAACCCAGCGATTGGGTTGTTTTGAAACATCAAATGGGTTGTTTTTGACTCAGCAGTTGGGTTGTTTTGACCCAGCGAATTTGTTGTTTTGACCCAGCAAATGGGTTGTTTTGACCCAGCAAATGGGTTGTTTTGAAACATCAAATGGATTGTTTCTGACCCAGCGAATGGGTTGTTTTGACCCAGCGAGTGGGTTGTTTTGACCCAGCAAATGGGTTGTTTTGACCCAGCGGTTGTTTTTGACCCAGCAATTGGGATGTTTTGACCCAGCAAATGGGTTGTTTTGAAACATCAAATGGGTTGTTTTGACCCAGCGAGTGGGTTGTTTTGACCCAGCAAATGGGTTGTTTTGGAACATCAATTGGGATGTTTTGACCCAGCGAGTGGGTTGTTTTGAAACATCAAAAGGGTTGTTTCTGACCCAGCGAATGGGTTGTTTTGACCCAGCGAGTGGGTTGTTTTGACCCAGCAAATGGGTTGTTTTGAAACATCAAATGGGTTGTTTTTGACCCAGCAATTGGGATGTTTTGACCCAGCAAATGGGTTGTTTTGAAACATCAAATGGGTTGTTTTGACCCAGCGAGTGGGTTGTTTTGACCCAGCGAGTGGGTTGTTTTGAAACATCAAAAGGGTTGTTTCTGGAACATGAGTTGTTTTGACCCAGCAAATGGGTGGGGGTTGTTTTGACCCAGCGAGTGTTTTGACCCAGCGAGTGGGTTGTTTTGACCCACATGGGTTGTTTTGACAAATGGGTTGTTTTGACCCAGCGAGTGACCCAGCAAATGGGTTGTTTTGACAAAATGGGTTGTTTTTGAATGGGTTTTGACCCAGCAAATGGGTTGTTTTGACCCAGCGAGTGGGTTGTTTTGACCCAGCAAATGGGTTGTTTTGAAAGTGGGTTGTTTTGACTTCAAATGGGTTGTTTTGAAACTTCAAATGGGTTGTTTTGACCCAGCGAGTGGGTTGTTTTGACACATCAAATGGGTTGTTTTTGACCCAGCAATTGGGATGTTTTGACCCAGCGGTTGGGTTGTTTTGCCCCAGCAAATGGGTTGTTTTGAAACATCAAATGGGTTGTTTTTGACCCTGCAGTTATTTAACCCAACTATTGTTTAAAAATTACTATTTTGCTCACCTAAAATTAACCCAAAAGGTTGGAAAATTAACATTTATTAGTTTAACAAATAAAAATTAAATAATAAACATTAAATTCCTTATTAATAAATGTTCAAATTAAAAAAAATTGAGTTTATACAATGAAGGCGACTGGTTTAATCAACAGAAATTCAAAATATTATGTTATCTGAACAACATTAATTATTTAAGTTGATTTGACAAAAGAAAAAATGTGATAAATTATGAAAGTTTTTGGTTAAAATATGGCTAAACAAGCAACATTCAATTAGTTAAAAGTGGATTTATTGATGATAAATATATAAAGCTAATTTAAAACACATTCAGTTTAACTATTACAGAAAGCTGACCTGTTTCATTTAGGTTTGACTGACAAATATGCATCATGTTAAGTTCATTAGTTTGTTTATGTTAAAATTTTGTGATGGAAAGTTTATATGCAATTCTAATACATAAATCGCTCGATTCATTCAACAGTGGAAAGTCTCACTAAAAGTCATCAAATTTTCTGTTTATTTGTATGATTATCTCCCTAGAGTTGCACCCTAGAGCGTTCAGAATGATGCCTATGTAGACAGCAGACTAGGGCCCGTGTGCTTCATTCTGAGCGCAATTATTGTTACAGTAATGAGAAAAGACTCTGGCTTTGTTTGACGAGGAGAGAGAACTGAGCTCAACAGAAGGAGGTCTGAACGTCAGAGCAAATCTGCTGCGCTTCCACGGCGAACGAGCCATCCGAAAGCATCACGTCAAGAAACAAACAACGGCATGAACCCGCACCAGGTCACGTCTCAACTACAGCTCCTCACAGAAATGTATGGCTCCTCTCCTGTGCAAATAGAGTTTGACCAAAGGCAGTTCATCACACACAGTCCAGATGTTGCTAATTACATCCAGAATTAGCTCGTTCGTCATTATTTTTTATATGCATTACATTTGTCAATGTGAAACTGCCCATTTTACTTCTGTAATTTCCAAGTGAAACAGAATATGGTGAAAAATGTCTATATTCTTACTGAAAAATTTCAGCGTTAAATCAGCGTTAAAGGAAAGTTTTTACATTTGGATGAAACACTGATGAATCATTCACAATAAAACCAGGAACATTGACATTTTGATTTCATGTAGACTTGGGAATGATAAACAGACACGTTCACAACAGAAATGCTCCATAAACTGCTGCAACATCAATGAAATTTGATTTGATGGACAGAAATGTCTGTTTTAAGCATGTTAAATCCAAATGAAGCTCTTGCCAATGGATTTTAGCCAGTCTGGATGCCATATTTCATTTGATGCATATAAAATTAAGATATTCAATGGATCTGTTTCTGAGTGAATAATTCCTGTTATGACCCCAGATGTAAAAACCAAAGGGTTGGAAAGAAAAAACATACATATATATATCCTAAAATCCTTCTAAATGGTCACATGCAATACAAATTACCCTAGAAATTCATTGGCGTTTAATAAATGAGCCTCAATGTATTATACTGTGTTGTTCAACTGACTAAACAAACATCTTTGCAGATCATTTACAAATTATTACATTTTTGCCCAATTAAATGTGGCGCCCAGCCTGAATAAAGTCCATGTTGAAGTGTTCAAATCTAATGCAAACAAACCCCAAACTGAGAAAAGCACAACTTGAGTTTAATTCAGCCAATGAGCCGTTGTGTTTTAGGCCTGTCACGTATCAGTTTTCCTGTAAATTAAAGCGGCGTTGAGTCAGTGCCATTTCATCTATGTAAATGTACACAGTGACATCTGATACTTATTTACAATTCACTTTGTCACATGACACACAACAGCACTTTACACTGAAACATGAGCTTCGCTTTTACATGTGAAGGTAATGAGCATGTTGCTGAAAGAGTCACCAAGGCTGCTTTTATTTGATCAAAAATACAGTAAAAATGTGATATATTTTTATAATTTAAAATAACTGTTTTCAAAGTGAATATATAATAAAATGTCATTAATATCCTGTGATCAAAGCTGAATTTTCAGCATCATTACTCCAGGCTCCAGTGTCACATGATCCTTCAGAAATCATTCTGCTCAAGAAACATTGTAACATTATAAATGTTTACTGTCACTTTTGATCAATTTAGTGCATCCTTGATAAATAAAAGTATTAACTTTTGGAGAGTAGGGTAGTTTGGAAAGGTTTGCTTGCATTGAATTGATTTTTTATTTTTATGATAAATTTCAGAATGTTTTGTTCAACTGCATGTTAACATTTACTGCAGTTTTACTGTTATTTTTTGACAGAATCTCTCATCAGACAAGTGCTTAATTTCCATAAACTCAATTCTTCTAAACACACCAGTGGGACGGTTTGAGTTTGATGCTATTTCTGATGATTTACAAAAACCCAAAACAAATGCATGAGCAAAGATGAATGATAAACACAGGATTTAGTTCTAGCAGGCACACTTGGGATCTATTGCTACATAAAACAGCCCTTCACCAAACCTGCCAACCCGCGTTCACGCGGACGGATCTCCTAGTGTCAGTTTGAGATAGAAAAACACATGTGCTATAATCTTCACTAGTAATATAATAAGCCACAGTTACAGCTGGAGGCCGTTACAGTAGAAACTTTGACACCTTTTTAAGTCCAATAAATATCATTATCGTTATACCTAAATGTAGCAAATTATTGCTGAACGTATAAGTGTGCAAAACAATTATTTTCAGCCTTAAAAAGAAAGTGTTCTTGTTACCCCTCCATACCATGCAGTTTCCACATGCAAAAATAAATACTTCACAATAGAAACAAACGTGTCGCGCGATTGATCGTTCGAAAAGAAGCATGTGCAATCGTTTGCTAGAAGTTTTAAGCGAGAGACCATGTCTGATTGTCTTTTACTAGTCGTCTCGATATGAACTGCACCTTGTAATGACGACGCTGAGAGAAAACGGTCTGGGCGACGACGGAAAAAAACATGGTGAGCGAAAAGAAAGTGCAAACAACCGTGTCAGTTATTACCGCTGCCTCTTCATCGCTAGCGACACAGAAAGAGGTAATCGTCATGCTTCCCAAAACGGCGTGAAGTATGAACCTATGACAGACCGATAACATGTACATGGATGCATTCTACGAATAATCTCAAATCTTAAAAGGAATCACGCCGTTTTAAGTAAGACCTTTACTGTACGGTCAGGCAGACTTTGATTAAAATGTGTTATATATGATAATTAATCGCAACTACGGATCTCATTCATGCATTCAAACTGTGAAGGTTGACGTGTGCATGGTCAAAGAGCAACTTTCTATGGAAGCTTGTTTCCGCCACTAAATAAAGAAATAAAAAAGGTAATTGCGACCTTTTTATCTCAGAATTTTGACTTTTTTTCCTTGTAATTGAGAGTTTGCGTCACACATTTCTGACTTTCTTGTCAGAATTGTGTGATATAAACTCATAATTGCATCTTAAAAAGTCAGAATCGCGAGATATAGATTCGAGATTTAAGATAGATTGCGAGATTTAAACTCATAATTTCGACTTATAAAGTCAGAATTGTGAGATATAAAGTGAGAATTGCGACATATAGTCAGAATTACGTTATAGTCAGAATTATGAGATATAAAGTCAGAATTGCGAGATATAAAGTCAGAATTATGAGTCAGAATTGCGTTATAAAGTGAGAATTGCGACATATAGTCAGAATTACGTTATAGTCAGAATTATGAGATATAAAGTCAGAATTGCGAGATATAAAGATATAAAGTCAGAATTAGATATAAAGTCAGAATTGCGAGATATAAAGTCAGAATTATGAGTTATAAAGTCAGAATTGCGACATATAGTCAGAGTTACGTTATAGTCAGAATTATGAGATATAAAGTCAGAATTATGAGATATAAAGTCAGAATTACGAGTTATAAAATCAGAATTGCGACATATAGTCAGAGTTACGTTATAGTCAGAATTATGAGATATAAAGTCAGAATTGCGAGATATAAAGTCAGAATTAAGTTATAAAGTCAGAATTGTGAGATATAAAGTCAGAATTGCGACATATAGTCAGAGTTGGGAGATTTAAAGTCAGAATTGTGAGTTATAAAGTCAGAATTGTAAATTATAAAGTCAGAATTGATATAAAGTCAGAATTGTGTGATATAAAGTCAGAATTGCGACATATAGTCAGAATTACGTTATAAGTCAGAATTGTGTGATATAAAGTCAGAATTGCGACATATAGTCAGAATTACGTTATAGTCAGAATCGCAATAGTCAGAATTACGTTATAGTCAGAATTATGAGATGTAAAGTCAGAATTGCGAGATATAAAGTCAGAATTAAGAGTTATAAAGTCAGAATTGCGAGATATAGTCAGAATTACGTTATAGCCAGAATTGCGTTATAAAGTCAGAATTGCGACATATAGTCGCAATTCGTAATTTTTTTCTTTTTTTGAGAATTGGGAGATTTAAAATCAGAATTGTGAGTTATAAAGTCAGAATTGTAAATTATAAAGTCAGAATTGATAGATATAATGTCGCAATTCTGGCTTTTTTCTCGCAATTGTGAGTTTATATCATGCAATTCTGAGAAAAAAAGTCAGACTTGTGAGATATAAACACGCAATTGCAAGAAAAATAATTGAAGAATTGTGAGATAAAAAGTTGCAATTACCTTTTTTACTTTTTATTTCATGGCAGGAACAAGCTTCCATAACATTTCCCCTTGTATATTCAACCACAAGAGAAATAAAACAGTTTTTCGTCTACAAAAACCTTCGATTTTGTGTCATCTGAGCTATTTTACATTCGGTAAACAAAGGAAATGATGTCCGTCCATCCGTCCGTCATCACAGAAATGTCTCGCGATCTCTGTCTGTGCTAGGAAAAGGTTCGCTGAGGTCCGTATTCGTGGCCTCCGGGATTAGAGCGTGAAAAAGCTCGCTAGTCACTCGCGTGACGCTGTCGTAAGACGGCGGAGAAGACGTGGCCGACAGCGTCTCTGTAACTTCGGCGCCGTAGTTCTCCATTATCATGGAGACTATAAGTCCCTCGTTCTCCGGCGAACTGTCGTCCTCTTTGGCGGCGTCCGGCAGGTTGATCTGGCGGTAAAGTAACGAAGCTTGTTTCAGCTGCCGTCGCAGTAGATGGCGCCTGTACGACCGCTGGATCATGGTGGCGGATACGTCCTCTTGTTTCCGCCGCAGCGTCGTGGTGATTGGCTCGTAGGAGATCTTGGATGGGTTCGCCATCATGAACTTCTCCTTCCATCTGCTGCTTCAGCGCGTCCATTTCGCCCGACTCGCCCAGAACGCGTTTGGTGAAGGCGAAGAGAATGTCCAAGCAATGGATCTTGTCTCCGCTCACCATCGGCAGGTCCATGGAAATGAGTTTGATTTTGTTGGGTTTGGCGATGCGCAGCGGCTCGGAAAGTGTGTCGGCGAAGTCCGAGAGTTTTGAGTACTCGATGAACTGTGTGGCTTCCGGGTCGAACTTTTCCCAGACCTCATAGAACATCTCGAAATCGTCCTCGCTCAGCGGCTCCGTGCTCTCCTCAGTGGCCACGCTGAAGTTCTCCAGGATAATAGCGATGTACATGTTGACGACAATGAGAAAGGAAATAATAATGTAGGTCACAAAGAACGTGATGCCCACCGAAGGATTCCCGCAGTTTCCTCGCGCGTTGGTGCCGGTGTGAGGAATATCCGGATCGCACTCCTCGGGAGAGTTATTTAGGATGGGATTGAGCAGATTGTCCCATCCGGCAGACGTGGTGATCTGGAAGAGGCAGATCATGCTGTTGCCAAACGTCTCAAAGTTGAACATGTCGTCGATGCCGCCTTGCTTCTTGACGTAGGCGAAGTTGGCCATGCCGAAGATGGCGTAGATGAACATGACGAGGAAGAGCAGGAGGCCGATGTTGAACAACGCAGGGAGAGACATCATTAAGGCAAAGAGCAACGTCCGAATTCCCTTCGCTCCGCGGATGAGCCGAAGGATCCGTCCGATTCGAGCCAGGCGGATGACTCGGAAAAGAGTGGGAGAGACAAAATATTTCTCAATGATGTCCGCGAGAACGATACCTGCAACGAGAAAGAGACATGGTAAGATTAAGATTTCATTGGTTATCAGTTAACATGAACTAACAATGATTTGTTTGCATCAGGGTCATTATAGTTAACTAAAACTATTAACCATTTCTGTTAATCGAAATAAAGCTGAAATAAAATAAAATAAAATAGTTGAAAAACTTAAACTAAATGAAAATTAGAAACATTGCCTTGGAAATTATTTGAAATAAGTTTGAGTTGAAGCACTAAAATAATTAACTGGAAATAAAAACTAAAACTAAAACTGAAATAAAAATAAAGTAAACCTAAATAGCTATATTGAAAAATGACAAAAGCACATGATTAAATGATTAAAACAAAATGATTAAATGTATTGTTTGTTTTAATCCGCTGGGTTCAAACTACCCAACCGCTGGGCTAAAACAACCCAACTGCTGGGCTAAAACAACCCAACTGCTGGGCTAAAACAACCCAATTGCTGGGTTAAAACAACCCAACCGCTGGGCTAAAACAACCCAACCGCTGGGCTAAAACAACCCAATTGCTGGGTTAATACAACCCAACTTGCTGGGTTAAAACAACCCAACCGCTGGGCTAAAACAACCCAATAGCTGGGTAAAAACAACCCATTCGCTGTGTTAAAACACCCCATTCTCTGGGTAAAAACAACCCAATTGCTGGGTTAAAACAACCCAACCGCTGGGTTGAAACAACCCATTCGCTGGGTTAAAACAACCCAATAGCTGGGTTAAAACACCCCATTCACTGGGTAAAAACAACCCAATTGCTGGGTTAAAACAACCCAACTGCTGGGTTGAAACAACCCAATTGCTGGGTTGAAACAACCCAATTGCTGGGTTAAAACAACCCAACTGCTGGGTTCAAACAACCCATTCGCTGGGTTAAAACAACCCAATAGCTGGGTTAAAACACCCCATTCACTGGGTAAAAACAACCCAATTGCTGGGTTAAAACAACCCAACCGCTGGGTTGAAACAACCCAATCGCAGGGTTAAAACAACCCAACCGCTGGGTTGAAACAACCCAATTGCTGGGTTGAAACAACCCAACCGCTGGGTTAAAACAACCCAACCGCTGGGTTCAAACAACCCATTCGCAGGGTTAAAACAACCCAACTGCTGGGTTAAAACAACCCAACCGCTGAGATGAAACAACCCATTCGCTGGGTTAAAACAACCCAAACGGGTTAAAACTGGGTTGCTGGGTTAAAACAACCTAATTGCTGGGTTAAAACAACCCAACCGCTGGATTAAAACAACCCAAACGCTGGGTTAAAACAACCCATTCGCTGGGTTAAAACAACCCAATTGCTGGGTTAAAACAACCCACAACCCATTCGCAACCCAATGGGTTAAAACAACCCAATAGCTGGGTTAAAACACCCCATTCACTGGGTAAAAACAACCCAATTGCTGGGTTAAAACAACCCAACCGCTGGGTTGAAACAACCCATTCGCTGGGTTAAAACAACCCAATAGCTGGGTTAAAACACCCCATTCACTGGGTAAAAACAACCCAATTGCTGGGTTAAAACAACCCAACCGCTGGGTTGAAACAACCCATTCGCAGGGTTAAAACAACCCAACCGCTGGGTTGAAACAACCCAATTGCTGGGTTGAAACAACCCAACCGCTGGGTTAAAACAACCCAACCGCTGGGTTCAAACAACCCATTCGCAGGGTTAAAACAACCCAACTGCTGGGTTAAAACAACCCAACCGCTGAGATGAAACAACCCATTCGCTGGGTTAAAACAACCCAATAGCTGGGTTAAAACACCCCATTCACTGGGTTCAAACAACCCAACCGCTGGGATGAAACAACCCATTCGCTGGGTTAAAACAACCTAATTGCTGGGTTAAAACAACCCAACCGCTGGATTAAAACAACCCAAACGCTGGGTTAAAACAACCCATTCGCTGGGTTAAAACAACCTAATTGCTGGGTTAAAACAACCTAATTGCTGGGTTAAAACAACCTAATTGCTGGGTTAAAACAACCCAACCGCTGGATTAAAACAACCCAATTGCTGGATTAAAACAACCCAATTGCTGGGTTAAAATAACCTAATTGCTGGGTTCAAACAACCCATTCGCTGGGTTAAAACAACCCAATTGCTGGGTTAAAACAACCCAATTGCTGGGTAAAAACAACCCATTCGCTGGGTTAAACAACCCAATTGCTGGGTTTGTCCATTTTCAACCCAAAATTCTGTGAACAGTAACGCCCACCTTCTTTGATTTGATTGGCCGTCTCAATCTGTTGCACCAGCCTAAATTTAATGCTTTTTGTCATTCAGAGTATCAGCTGTTGAATGGAAAACATCCCCGAGAAGATACTTTTCATTTTGCCATGGAAAAATAACTGCACATGGGTTCAGAATGACATTCATGTGAGTGTCCCGAATCTAGACGCCATATTATGACTAGACCAATTACTAACCATGACCACTCTTGATTTATTGTCAAGTTGGTGCCACTTAAGAGTTAAATTGCTCGTTTTTACATTTGTTACGTGCGTCTTTAAGCTTTTAACCCTCTTGAGATACAGGACGGAGGAGGGGGTCGGGGCACGAGACCATGTCAAGCTTTTAGCTCCGACGCCAGCGGCCCTCAGCGGACGGACAGCTCAATCACAGGCCAATCACCGGAGCTGACAGCCGTGATTGCTGAAATTACCTTCACCTTAAACGATCCCCCTTTCTCAGAGATGGCCACTCCATGGGCCTGTTAACCCCTCTGGCCTCCCTCTTTCTCTCATCAGGGTCATGCGGGGCGGCTTTTCTGAAAATCGCCTCGTCGTATCACTTAAGCATCGGCTGCCTATTTATTAGTAGGTGAAGAGCTACAAAATTGCATTGAATGTCTTTAGACCTTGATATGTAGTGCCAAGGTTAAACGGTAAAGCTACTGCGTCTTACAAAGAGAGAATATTACTAATTTAATTTAATTTGACATAATTGTTTTTAACATTAAGTTAAAAAAATTATGATTAAACTAATATATTTCTGAAATATTTTTTATTTTTATATAAATATGTGTATACTTTTTTCATATCATTCATAGTTTTTCAGTCTAATATATATTTTAATTATTAGACTGAAAAAGTGTATGTGGCATGAAAGTGGTATATTTTATGGGCATTCAAATAATTAAAAATGAATAATATTAAATAATATGAACATTTTATTTTACTATATTTTATTATTTTTAATAACTATAAATATTTTATACATGTTTCATGTCATCTTTATTTATCCAACTTAAGGTTAAAAATAATAATTTAAATATATATTTTAAAAATGTAAAATCTAATATATATGTTAATTATTAAACTGAAAAAGTGTAGGTTGCATGTAAATTTTATATTTTATGGCCATTAAAATAAAATAAAAAATAATAATATTAAATAATTGAATTTTTTATTTGACTACATTTTATTATTTTTAATAACTATAAATATTTTATACATTTTTCATGTTACCCATACTTGTCCAACTTAAAGTTAAAAAATAAGAAATATTTAATATTATTTTAAAAATAATTTACAATCAAATAATTCAAAGATGCATTATATGAAAGAAAATTATTTTACTACATTTTATTATTTTTAATGACTATAAATATGTTATACATTTTTCATGTCCATACTTATCCAACTTAAGGTTAAAAATAATAATTTAAATATTTTTTTTAAAAAAAATAAAAAAAACACAATCTAATATATATTTTAATTATTAAAAGTATAAGTGGCATGAAAATTGTATATTTTATGGTAATTAAAATAATTCAAAGATGCATAATATTCATCATATGAAACATATTTTACAATATTTTATTATTTTTAACTAAATATTTTATACATTTTCATGTCACCTATTCTTGTCCAACTTAAATTACAATTTAATATGTATTTACAATTTGATATATATTTTTTAAAATTATTAAGCTAAAAAAGTGTAAATAAGTTTAATAACTTTTAACAATCTTTGTCGCTGATGAGCCGTTGCACCTTTAAAGAAATATTTGATTTGATTTGATTTATTGAAGTATTCTCCCCTTACCCACAATAGAGAGGATGACAACCACAAAGTCAAAGATGTTCCAGCTGACGGTGAAGAAATAGTAGCGCAGTGCGATGATTTTAATGATGCACTCGGTGGTGAAGATGACGATGAAGGCCAGGTTGACGTAATAGAGGATGTACTCGATGCTGGGAGACTGTTCATCCGTTTCCACCATCATCGTCACCATGTTGAGAATGATGAGCAACATGATCAAGATGTCGAAAGCTTGTTTGGACACCAGATCGAAGAAGAATCCCTGCACTGGGTTCTGAGAAGAGGAGAAGAGGATAAGACACAAACTCAATCAACAAAATCCATCCAGGACTGAAGACCACTTGAGAGGAAGGCTGATATTTGTGTGTGTGTGCAGTGTTTTTTTTTTTTTTTTAAGTTTGACTTTGTTAAACTTTGTTTTATTCATAATATTAATTTAAACTATTATTTTAAGCATTAAGTTGAAAACGTGTGGGTGACATGAAAAAATGCATAATTTTTATACTCATTAAAACTATAAAAGAAATTAATAATAATATTAAAATATATTTTTACTATTTTTTAGTTATATAATATATAATTTCAATGACAAATATATATAAATTGATAATATGCTGAAATATTATAGAATTACTGTATAATTAAAATATGCTGGAAAAGTGTGGGTGACACGACAAATGTTTATTTTTTGCATGGTCATTATACTACATTAATATAATATAATATAATATAATATAATATAATATAATATAATATAATATAATATAATATAATATAATATAATATAATATAATATAATATAATATAATACAATATATTAACCTTACAAAATACCATATTATATATTATGTTTAAGGTCATTATACTATGTTTTATTAATATAATATAATATAATATAATATAATATAATATAATATAATATAATATAATATAATATAATAACCTTAAAAAATACCATATTATATATTATTTTTAAGGTCATTATACTATGTTTTATTCATATAATATAATATAATATAATATAATATAATATAATATAATATATAATATAATATAATATAATATAATATAATAACCTTACAAAATACCATATTATATATTATTTTTAAGGTCATTATACTATGTTTTATTCATATAATATAATATAATATAATATAATATAATATAATATAATATAATATAATATAATATAATATAATAACCTTACAAAATACCATATTATATATTATTTTTAAGGTCATTATACTATGTTTTATTCATATAATATAATATAATATAATATATATATATATAATATAATATAATATAATATAATATAATATAATATAATATAATAACCTTACAAAATACCATATTATATATTATTTTTAAGGTCATTATACTATGTTTATTCATATAATATAATATAATATAATATAATATAATATAATATATATATATAATATAATATAATATAATAAATTATAATAACCTTACGAAATACCATATTATATATTATGTTTAAGGTCATTATACTATGTTTTATTAATATAATATAATATAATATAATATAATATAATATAATATAATATAATATAATAAATATAATAACCTTAAAAAATACCATATTATATATTATTTTTAAGGTCATTATACTATGTTTTATTCATATAATATAATATAATATAATATAATATAATATAATATAATAACCTTAAAAATACCATATTATATATTATTTTTAAGGTCATTATACTATGTTTTATTCATATATATATATAATATAATATAATATAATATAATATAATATAATATATTATATATTATATATATATAATATAATATAATATAATAACCTTAAAAATACCATATTATATATTATTATTTTGTAAGGTCATTATACTATGTTTATTAATATAATATAATATAATATAATATAATATAATATAATATAATATAATATAATATATATAATAACCTTAAAAAATACCATATTATATATACCATATTATATATTATTATTTTGTAAGGTCATTATAATATAATAGATTTCTGATACCACCGCCCAGATTATGATTTTTATGAGATGTGATTTGCTCATCTTTATCAATGATCCATCCAGTCACTCACAGGAGGTCTTGGGATTGGTTTCTGTGGTTTCTTGGATCCCAGTTTTTTCATGGCATTATAATATTTCTTCTGTTCTTCTGTCATGAAGATGTCCTGTCCACCTAAGTACAGAGAAACTCCACTGTTATTATTACCATCTCCATTACAAACACGATCACACCCTTCATGATTTTAATACTTATCTTTCGTTTCTGTTGGTTGAAGTTGTCAATGATGACACCAATGAAGAGATTCAGCGTGAAGAAGGAGCCGAAGATGATGAAGATGACGAAGTACAGGTACATGTACAGGCTCTTTTCTTTAACGGGCTGCTCTTCCACCTGTTTCATCAGATTACAGACACTGAAATAAGCAGACAATACCTTCATATGGCTTTCAATCACAACAAGGTTTATGAAGTACTTACAGATCGTGAGTCGACTGCGGCGTACATGATCTCCATCCAACCCTTGAAGGTGGCCTTGAGAAGAAGGAAAATATTTAGTTAAATTCATGTTCCTCATAATCTTGAATCAGAATATCTTCCCCTCCCTCCTGCAGCATCTCTTCTCTTCTCTGATGATGAGGGCGGGGCAACCTGTCACTCACATGAGATCCACCAATAGCAAACCACAACCATTCAATCAATTCCCTACAGACAAAATCAAGCCCCGCCCTACATTTGTTCTTGTTCCAGAAGTTGTTTCACTCGGATATACGGCACAATAGGGAAGAAAAAACGAGCACAGCTTCCATTTCATACCGACTTTCAATCATGACATGTGCACATAAATACTTTATTTGTAATATTAATTTAAATAATTATTTTTAACATTAACTTGAAAAAAATGTGGGTGACTTGAAAAATGTGCAATTTTTTTAAGAGTCATTATTAAATTTTTTTTTAAAATATTTTGAAATCTAAAATATTTTACTACATTTTCTTATTTTTAATAACTATAAATATTTTTACACGTTTTTCATATCACCCATACTTGTCCAAATTAAAGATGAAAATCATTTTTAAATAATTTACAATCTAATATATTTTAATTATTAAGCTGAAAAGGTGTGGGTTCCATGAAAATTGTATATTTTATGGTCATTAAAATAATTAAAAAACGAATAATATTAAATAATACTAACATTTTATTCTACCATATTTTATTTTTAATAACTATAAATATTTTTATACATTTTTTATGTCACCCATTCATGACCAATTTAAAGATAAAAATAATATTTTTTAAAAATAATTTTTAAATAATTTACAATTTAATATATTTTAAGTATTAAGCTGAAAAAGTGAGGGTTTTATATGTATATTTTATGGAAATTAAAATAATTTAAAAAATTGAATAATATTAAATAATATCAAAAATTTATTTTACTACATTTTATTAGTTTTAATAACTATACATTTTTTTAAATAATTTTTTCATGTCACCCATACTTAAATATATATTTATTAATAATATACTAATATATATTTTAATTATTAAGCTGAAAAACTGTATGTGACATGAAAATTGTATATTTTATATCCATTAAAATAATTTTAAAAAGAATAATATTAAATAATATTTTACTCCATTTTATTATTTTTAATAACTCTAAATATTTTGTATACATTTTTAATGTCACTCATATTTGTCCAACTCATCACATGCACAAAGTTAGAGAGTTCAAAAGATTATTAACACTTTCTTTTACATATGCTCTCGTTATCTTTAAATCTTTTGTACATTTTGTACTCATCAAGCATCAGATTTGTAATAAAAGCAGGAGAGAAAAGCTCATTTAAGTAGTGATGTAGAACTGGGCAAATATAGATTTCCTGTGAAATGAAGCACATCTGAGGTGAATGAGTGAATGAAATCACTACGGTTGGTCTTTTTGCCTTAGTTACTGGTAATTGCGGGTCTTTGTGAATGGCTCAGGGCGACTATTTCCAGATGCAAATGAAAGGTTTGTATTGGGCGAAGTCACAAGAAGTTGATGGAAAGGAGCTAAGTGACTTGTTGCTAGGTTACAGCATCAACTAAGTTAAATTGAAGAATGAAGTGCGAGCGCTCTTGCTGAGCTCAAAGTTTGGTATAATGGCACCAGCGGCGGCTAAAAATAAAGCTCCGCTGACTTGTTGATTGATTCGCACTCTGGGACAGACAGAGGTGGGCAGCGGCCGGAAGAAAACGAATGCCGGGAAGGAAAAGGAGTAAGAAAAGTAAGCTCACCACTTGAAGGAGCGCGAGGTAACCTGCGCCCACGTTGTCGAAGTTGACTTTGACTTTGGTCCAGTAGTACTGCGTGCTGTTCATCTCCATGCACTCCGTCTTGTTGTTGATGTCGGAGGCGTTGTAGATGAAGCCCGTCCGGTTGACGCAGCGGCCGAACTTCCCGGCGAACAGGTTGACGCCCATGATGCTGAAGATGAGCCAGAAGATCAGACACACCAGCAGCACGTTCATGATGGACGGGATGGCACCGATCAGAGCGTTAACCACCACCTGGTTACCAAAGAAAGCAAAGCAGCTGTCAGAGCGCTGTCACATCCACTTCACACCAGAAACAAACAGCAGCCGCTGTCAATCGCTCTTTGATCGTGATTTATGAATGGCCTTTGGCGATTGGCATTTACGCTTTCGTGTCAGCGATCTAAAACTCCTGATAACGTTCGCCGGGTGACAAGGCAGTTTAAATGTCATTTACAGCCATTCATAAAACATGAACATGATTAAAAGCTGAACTCTACAGGATTAAATGCATATTTCAGCCAATTTAACAGCGAATCTCACAAAAGTCTGCGTCACATTAAAATCATTTGCATGCATATCAGTTTTAGGAGCAATAAAACATTATTTTCATTGTAAAAATTCTCATTACTATAATGCAAAATAAGTAAATAAAATATAACAATATTTAGGCCTACACTTAAGATTTATGTATTTCTATTGCATATAAAAAATGTATATATATATATCACCAATACTTGTCCAAGATAAAAAATAATATTTTAAAATAATTTACAATCTAATATATTTTAATTATTAAGCTGAATAGTTTAGGTTGCATGAAAATTTTATATTTTATGGTCATTACAATTTTTAAAAATTAATAGTATCAAATAATATGAAACTGTTATTTTATTATTTTTAATAACTATAAATATTTTTTAAACATTTTTCATGCCACCCTTACTTGTCAAACTCAAAGAAAAATTATATTTAAAAAAATATATATATTAAATAATATGCAGTCTAATATATTTTAAGTATTAAGCTGAAAAAGTGTAGGTTGCATGAAATTTTATGGTCATTAAAATAATTCAAAAATGAATAATATGATGATATTGATGATATTTTACTAAATTTTTTAATAACTATAAATATTTTGGTAACATTTCCATGGTAAAATTTCCATGTATTTGGATTACACATTTTACAACGCAACGCAAAGTAATTAATATTTGTCATTCATTCATCTAGTTATTGTGTATTTAAAAGTCATTTTGCTAATGACAAATATTAAATTAGTTTATGTTCATTAATTTTATATCCAATTCAAATACATAAATCTTAAATTTAGGCCTAAATATATTTACACTGATTTAAATGCAATATACAGTATAATTACAAAAAAAAAAAAAATCCTAACTGTCCTAAAATAGGTTTCAATTTCTTTTGTTTTTATTTTGGGCTGAAATAAAACATCCTTGAAAGGTTTCATGAGATTCACTGATGAATATTAAATAACACTTGCTGCACATGCTTTGTAAAGTTTTCTGAACACTGTATGAAATAAACCTAGGGATGATCACAACAACAGCATATCATTGTCAACATGCAGGAAATATTTACTGGATATAAAAGTGCTGAGACTCATTCAGCGGGTTTAGATGATTTTTTAAAGGCTGTGTTCGCAGGAAGCTGCTGTCTGTATGAGGCAGCACTTTCTTTACCCGCGGCTCTCTGCTGTCGCTCTAAAGCGGCGTGAAGTCTAATCTGATTTGCCAGATTTACGGCCAGCGGAGGGGGAATTCCTCGCCTCTCCGACTCACTTTCACTGAGCGTGCAAATCTAAACGAATGCCATTCAATTTGCTCGCACTGGCGCTAGACAGAACTGCAGACTAACAGCAAATCACACTATACCATTACATAAGCATCATGTAAACATCTACAAAATATTAGCATTATTTCATTTTGATTTATTTCTTACTTCTTTATGCAAGCTTGTTAATGCCATGGAATAAAATTAAAAAATTGGGAGAATTGGGAATTTTAATCTCGCAGTTGCAAGATATAAACTTCAGTTTACATCTCACAATTCTGACTTCTTTTCTTTGAATTATGTTTACATCTAGCAATCCTTAACTTTTTCCAGGATTTAAAGTTTACATCTCACTGTTTGGACTTTTTCCTCAGAATTCTAAGTTTACATCTCACTGTTTGGATTTTTTCCTCAGAATTCTAAGTTTACATCTCCCTATTTTGACTTTTTCTTCAGAATTCTAAGTTTACATCTCATTCTGACTTTTTTTAAGAATTAAGTTTACATCTCCCTATACTGACTTTTTTTCTCAGAATTTTAAGTTTACATCTCCCTATTTTGACTTTTTTTCTCAAAATTCTAAGTTTACATCTCACTATTCTGACTTTTTACTCAGAATTCTAAGTTTACAACTCCCTATTCTGACTTTTTCCTCAGAATTCTAAGTTTACATCTAACTATTCTGACTTTTTTCTCAAAATTCTAAGTTTACATCTCACTATTCTGACTTTTTTTCTCAGAATTCTAAGTTTATATCTCCCTTTTCTGACTTTTTTCTCAGAATTCTAAGTTTACATCTCACTATTCTGACTTTTAACCTCAAATTTCTAAGTTTGTATCTCCCTATTGACTATTTTCCTCAGAATTCTAAGTTTACATCTCCCTATTTTGACTTTTTTTTCTCAAAATTCTAAGTTTACATCTCCTTATTGACTTATTTCCTCAGAATTCTAATTTTACATCTCACTATTCTGACTCTTTTTCTCAGAATTCTAAGTTTACATCTCACTATTCTGACTCTTTTCCTCAGAATTATAAGTTTACATCTCAGTATTCTGACTTTTTTCTCAGAATTCTAAGTTTACATCTCACTATTCTGACTTTTTCCTCAGAATTCTAAGTTTACATCTCACTATTCTGACTTTTAACCTCAAATTTCTAAGTTTGTATCTCCCTATTGACTATTTCCTCAGAATTCTAAGTTTACATCTCCCTATTTTGACTTTTTCTTCAGAATTCTAAGTTTACATCTCATTCTGACTTTTTTTAAGAATTAAGTTTACATCTCCTTATACTGACTTTTTTTCTCAGAATTCTAAGTTTACATCTCCCTATTTTGACTTTTTTCTCAAAATTCTAAGTTTGCATCTCACTATTCTGACTTTTTACTCAGAATTCTAAGTTTACAACTCCCTATTCTGACTTTTTCCTTAGAATTCTAAGTTTACATCTCACTATTCTGACTTTTTTCTTAGAATTCTAAGTTTACATCTCACTATTCTGACTTTTTTCTCAGAATTCTAAGTTTACATCTCACTATTCTGACTTTTAACCTCAAATTTCTAAGTTTGTATCTCCCTATTGACTATTTTCCTCAGAATTCTAAGTTTACATCTCCCTATTTTGACTTTTTTTCTCAAAATTCTAAGTTTACATCTCCTTATTGACTTATTTCCTCAGAATTCTAATTTTACATCTCACTATTCTGACTTTTTTTCTCAGAATTCTAAGTTTACATCTCACTATTCTGACTCTTTTCCTCAGGATTCTAAGTTTACATCTCAGTATTCTGACGTTTTCCTCAGAATTCTAAGTTTACATCTCACTATTCTGACTTTTTCCTCAGAATTCTAAGTTTACATCTCACTATTCTGACTTTTTATGTCAAAATTCTAAGTTTACATCTCCCTATTGACTTTTTTCCTAAGAATTCTAAGTTTACATCTCCATATTTTGACTTTTTTCTCAAAATTCTAAGTTAACATCTCCTTATTGACTTTTTCTTCAGAATTCTGACTTTTTTTTAAAGAATCAAGTTTGCATCTCATTATTCTGGCTTTTTCTAAGAATTAAGTTTACATCTCACTGTTCGGACTTTTTCCTCAGAACTCTAAGCAGAAGCTTGGATAAAAATGGCGAGTTTAGATCTTGGAATTCTGACTTTTGCAATAAAAAAGACAGAATTGTAAGAGAAAAACTTGCAATTACCTTTTTATTTTTTATTCCATTACGGAAACAAGCTTTCACATTTCTTTAATCCATTTTATATCAAACATTTTTTATGTATGTTTATGTTCTTAAATGGTTAAATGGATGAAATATCACTGTGCATGAAATGTGCTGTATAATAATATGCTAGCGCAGCATGTGTAGGCCTATGAACATGGTGTTGTCTGGTGTGAGAGGATGAGGAGATGAAGATAACACTGAGTGGGTGAGTGATGAAGAAAACAAACAGGCGACGGGGCAGCACTGGCTTCCCACATGCTAAAAGCCCATTTTTGACATTCAATTATCCAGAATACTGATGGTGTTTCCCAGCGGACAGAAACTAGCTTCATCATCTGGCTGTTTCTCCTCATTCAGCCTGTTTAATAATCTACTGCAGGGCCTCACAACAACACAAACACTACTGTACACATATATCACAGTAACACCCTGTAATACTGACAGAAAATAAAAAAATTAATTAATGCATACAAGAGAAGGAAAAGGAAGATAACACTGTAAATTTAACACTGAAAACAAGAAAATGCTGTCCATCTTGCCCATAAGTCCTCCTTCGGTATTTTATATGTTAACATAATTTTAAGAGACAGTAGATGTATCAAATGATCATTTAATTATAATAAATTTATATTTAGCTATATATTTTATTCCTATATTTATTTTCATTATTTTTAATATCCATGAGTAAAAAATCTACTCAAAAAGTATTGCATTATGTATTTTATTTAGTTATACATCTTATTTTTATATTTATTTTATTATTTTTAATATTAACCATCAGTGAAAAATCTACTCAAAATGTCACTGTATTATGTAATATTTTAATTATAATACATTTATATGTAGTTATATATTTTATTCTTTATTTTATTGAAATCCACTCAAAATGTCACTGCATTAATTATGTAATATTATAAGGACTATATGACAAAATAATCCCAATACTGGAAAGTCTTTCCATTTCCCCTGTAAAGCTTCCAGCAAAAACTGAGACGTCACCCTTCAGAATCAGTCTGCATGAAGATTAAATGGATCCAATTTGATTAAACAAAAGTGCAGTGAGAATATCACAGAGATGGAAGCAGCTATTAAAACAACCACTAATGCTGTAAAAAACACTTCACATCAGGAGAATGTTTAGTTGTGGGTTAGTGGAATTACTGCTGGATTGATGGCTAGAAGTAAATAAACACAAACAAAAACATGATCATTTTGGGCTGCTGGGGTGAATCTGATGAAAGCATGTCACATTTCACCCTAAAATAATTATAATAATAAAATCAATTATACTTTGTATAAAGTAAATTAAGCTCTTTTTTTTTAGGACCATTATGATTTTTTTCTCATTATTCTTAATGGTGATTCTTATTAAATTCCCATTATGTAGTACAATTATTTATTAGCATTAATATCAAGCATTAGCATTATATTTTAACCATTACTAAAATGAGAATTTGGGGTAAAAATGTGATTAATTGTCATGAAAATGTCATAATGTCAAAAAATTTTAATAGTCCTCAAATAAAAGCTTGATCTTTTGATTTGGGTGTAGACCCCCATATATTTTCTTTATATCTCATTAATGACATTTAAATCAGCTAAATAATTGATTTAATCAGCTAAAATAATTAATTATCTGATTAAAAGATAGTAACCCTGCTTAAACCAGTCTAAGGTGGTTAGGTGGTCTGGTTTGATGGTTTTAGAGGGGTTTTGGGTTCTTGTCAGCAGGGAGAGACCATCTTAAACCCACTACACTCTTAAAAATAAGTTTTTTTCATTAGAATAGATGTTTCCATGCACTGTAAATGCATTTGATTTGCATGAACTCAAAATAAAAAAGCTAATTAACCAAATTTTTTATGTTAATTGCTATCAAAATGTACGAGTTAGCTAACTCAGTACTTCAAGTTAGGAAATTAACATGCATGAGTACTACAAACTCAAAACTTGATAGTTCTGCTTACTTAAAATTGTGAACATCATAACTAATCATAACTGTAACTGCTTACCTAATTTTTTTTTGAGTTAGCCCAACTTATTCGGGATTATAGTGTGAAGAACCTTTAACATTCATTGCACAAAAGGCTGTTTATAGTGGAAAAAGTTTTAGATTAATAAAATGTTCTTCACACAAAGAAAATATTATAATTTTAAGAACTAATCACTGAGAGGTACTTTGAGGAAGAAAAAATGTTTCTTCTAAGGCATCGCAGCAAAAACACCCTTTTAAAAACATTTATTTTTAAGAGTGAACGACCATAAAACCACCTCAGGAGGGTTTAAGAAGAGACTTGTAAAAGTTCTGAAGATGTTTGTTTTTCTGTCCTCAGCAAATTCCCTGAAAAAATGATGAGACTTCCTGTTTTTGTGCATAAAAAGTGAGAAAACGCCTCTGAAAATGGAGCATTCACAGATGTGACAGAGAGACGAGTATATCTTACCCTCATGCCTTCAAACCGGGACAGCGCTCTCAGCGGTCTGAGGGCTCTGAGCGTTCGGAGAGATTTGATGGCAGCAAAGTCGGAGTAGCCGAGCGTGTTTGCTACGAGGCTTACTAGAGACACCTATGAGTGACACAGAGCCGAGGACAAAGAGAAGATAGAAACGCAGTGTTAGGAGACCAATAAAATCACACCTGCCACAGTCCTGCGGAAGGAAGGGATGCGTCAGACGGCGGCGTTTCTCTGTGCTGGGAGGAAAAAAGTTGATTAATCGGGATTCGTTTTCTTGGAAACCCAGTTCCAGTGATCAAAACTGGATCTGTTAGTGATAAATGTTGTTTTAAACGGCGTGGGTCGTTGTTTTCTCCCTCCTCTTTGACCTGGTAAGGACTGAACGGCTGTTTAGTGGGCATCTTTGAGCTGTCTACTGAGTGTACTCAGACTCGGGCCCCGTTCAGAGCGGGTCTTACCCTCATCCCAGCAAAGCGGGAGACAGCACGGAGAGGCCGCAGCGCCCGGAGCGTCCTCAGAACCCGCATGGTGCCAATTTGGTCATAATTGACCGCACGTGCCACCAGACCAATCACTGAAACCTGTATAAATTGAATTATAGTTCGTTTAGTTAGAGTTTCTCATGAATTTCATATTATTCATATTAATCAAATTGGATTTTCAGTGCCAAAGTAAATCCACTTCATGTGAATTTAACAGTTTTGAAAGTACTTGATTTAATATATTCTAAATATAAAAATCTCATAAATTTAATATTCAAATGGGATTAAATCTTCTAAGAACCTTTCACTATTAATTTACAATACAAAAACATTTTCAAACCTAAAATATGAGTTCACTGCAAATGTAATTAAAAGCATTTCAATGCCAAAGTAAATGCATTTCATGTGCATTCAATGGCTTTGAAAGTACTTGATTTAATATATTCTAAATATTAAAATATTAAAATATTAAATTTCATATTCAAAAAGAATACAATCTTCTAAGAACCTTTCATTATTAATTAAAAAAACATTAAAATATTGTGTGCCTAAAATATGATGTTCACTTAAAAAAAAAAGCATTTCAATGTCAAAGTATTATAAATATTAAAATCTCATCAATTTTATATTATTCTAATAGGACAAAATCTTCACTATTAATTTAAAAGACATTAATATAATTTGTGCCTAAAACATTCATAAATATATATTATATAAATTAAATCATGTTTTAAGGCAAGACCCAAAACATTGTTTTTTCATGAATTGGTAAATTTTGAGATTTTGGGCTATTTGGCTTTTCACAATGTGTTTCAGACTAGTGGAAAGACATCCAAAATAAACTTTTAAGTGTTTGTTTTATTGTTATTTTCTATTTGCGTTTGTAGATTTTGATTTCAATAAATATCTTTAAAGGCCGTTTTCACAAAATGAGTTTTTTCTCCACTTCAGCAGCACTTACATTCACCAAAACTTACAGTTTTATTCCTATCTATATTCTGAAGGTTTTTACTGAGGGGTTTGTTTATATATAATTCGCCTTATTTTATACAACATTTTATTCCTGAAAGTATCGTTAAAATTACGTTTTTCTGCCAGTTGACAGTTTTTTCTAATTTATGGAGTGATAAAAAGAGAAATCCTAAATCCCCTCAGTAAAAACCTTTAACTCTAATATGTCAACAAAATCAAACAAGTATTTTGAACCTGGCTTTATCCAGTGTTCAGATATTTATTCTGGAATTGTATGCATATAAGTGCATATTTAATTAGATAATGTTTCATAATGCACTTTCTGTGCTAAAAATACACATTTTAAGCACATTTTCTACATCATCTCATCAAGTCTCAACAAATTGCATGAAAAGTCTAATCTAAAGAGATTTGTTTCAAAACTATGTTATTTCATGCTGCAGTGAAGGTGTAACTTCTGCAACACTTGCATCACCAAACAGATATGAGAAAGTATTTTAACATCAAAAATAATTACACTCTTCACATTTCACATCAAACCTTCAGAATTTCTAATTCACAGCTCTCCTCACCAGTATATTTATTTTCTTCTCATTGAATTGAGCCACACAAATAAAACTCAAATTCATACTTATAAAAGCACAGTATAGTAAAGATGGTTCCATATACACTATGAAACAGTGAATTACAGTTCAGTCCAGCAGTATATGAACAGTGATGCAGTTGTGGTTGTTTTGGCTCTCTGGTCACAGTAACAAATGGCATTTATCATTGTTGAATAGATATATAATTTTCTATGAAAAATACATACAGCTTTGAAAACTAGAATAATGACTGCTAACATGATCTCATTAGTACTTACTATTAGTATATATTTCTACATCTGCACACATGTATGTCATTCTAGCAGACATAGGATGAATTTAGGTAAATTGGGACACTTTTTGCCATTGAGATGCCTGGGAAAATTTTTTTCCCGTTTTCCTGAATTAACCCCTACATTTTTAATGTTTGGATAATTATTCTATAAACATTAAAAATGCCTTTTTTACTAACTCTTTCAAAGGAACCAACAATTTATAGAAATAAAAAAATATTTAATTTAATTTAACACTCAATATTAAAGTCAACCTACACTATGAATTCAATACTTTATGAACCTGAACACTTTGTTTAAAAAGCTTATCATTAATTGATATTGAATTAGCTTCAAGCCATACATGTACATGTATACTTTACAAATGAATACCTACAAATACTAATGAGATCCTGATGTACTGAAGTACAGGGCCAAAACAAACAACACCGAATCACTGGACTGTATCTGGAGCATGAACAACATGACAATTATTATAAATGATCACCTTTTAAAGAATTAGTTCACTTCAGAATTAAAATTGAAAGTCCAAATGTCAGTTTCAGTGCAGCTTCAAAGAGCTCTACACGATCCCAGACGAGGAATAAGAGTCTTATCTAGAGAAACCATCAGTCATTTTCTAAAAAATAATACAAATTATATACTTTATTATGATGTAGGTGTAAGTACAGATCCAGGGTCTACAAAACTAACGTGCAAAGACTAAGTCAAACGCACTTTACAAAAATAGGTAAAACAATGATGTTGGACGATTTTGAAGTTGGAGGAAAAAATGAGATGGCCACGCTGACCTTTCCAACGTGATTACGTAATGTGTGGCGCATCACAGAGCAGTGCATTAATTAGCATTTGTGGTTGAAAAGTATATAAATGTTTTTTTTTTTTTTTAGAAAATGGCCAATGGTTTCTCT
This sequence comes from Megalobrama amblycephala, assembly GCF_018812025.1. Lineage (NCBI taxonomy): Eukaryota > Metazoa > Chordata > Actinopteri > Cypriniformes > Xenocyprididae > Megalobrama > Megalobrama amblycephala. The sequence continues at coordinate 722,491 of NC_063065.1, forward strand.
AGACAAGATCATGTAGAGCTCTTTGAAGCTGCACTGAAACTGACATTTGGACCTTCAGCCCGTTGAACCCCAGTGAAGTCCACTATATGGAGAAATATCCTGGAATGTTTTCCTCAAAAACCTTCATTTCTTTTTGAAAAAAGAAAGACATGAACATCTTGGATGACATGGGCGTGAGTAAATTATCAGGAAATTTTCATTCTGAAGTGAACTAATCCTTTAATGTTACTCATGAAACGCTAAAATGCAGCACTGGTTTATTTGATTATTATATAACATAAAAGTTGATCTCTATAAAACTGGCCTCATTCAATCTTCCTGAGATTTTAAATGTTTTATAATAAAGCACTTCAGCTGTTATTCATTCGCTTCACTTTGCAATCAGACTCTGGAAAAGTAAATTGATTCACTTACATCCACAATGAGAAAGTCCAACCAGCACCAGTAGTTGGTGAAGTATTTCCTGAAACCGTAGGCGATCCACTTCAGGCTCATTTCCAAGATGAAGATGTAGGTGAAGATCTTGTCTGCGTATTCAAGCACCACTTTGACCACTTTCCTCTGTTCAATGTAAATGTCTTCAAATGCCTTTCAACAGAGAGACGCAGAAGAAGCAGTGTGTTAAAAAACCACACATACAGTACAGGGTGAGGAAGACTTCTTCAGACCTTCATCTGTTCGTTCTGTCATCTGTATTACAAAGTGAATGATGACGGAGAGGCCAAAAAATGACAAAAAGCAGCAGGAACAAGTGTGTTTAGATCAACGACACGTCTTGATGAGCCATATTATAAAGAAAGAAATTCAGCTGGGTTTGTTAATAATGTTAATTTTGTAACAGAGATATTATTATTGTTTTTATTTTTATTTTTTCCATTCTCATTTAGTTATGTGTTTTTTGCCATTTTTATTCGTTTTTTTTTCTTAATATATGTCTATATAGTTATTGGTATTTTAGCACATCAAGTTAAACTAAATAAAAATGAGAAATGTTTCCTTGGACTCTTGATGAAATAAATAAGTTTAAATATATTTTATTTTATTTCAGTTAATTTTTATTTATTTAATAAACTATAATAACTATAATAACTGTTTTTATTCATTTTTAATACATTTTTTAAATAAAAAATAATCGAGTTAAATGAAAATGAGAAATGTTGCCTTAGCACCTAGATTAAAAAAAATAAGTTTATTGTTTCGAAAATGTTGTTTTGTGGTTATGGTTATAGTTTTAGTTTTAGTTAACGATAATAATCCTGGTTTGGACCAATGTTATTTTAGTATGATTGAGATAATATTTTTATTATTATTTATAATTCTAGTTAAAAGTTTTAGTAATTTAGTTGTGCGTCTTCCCATTTTCATTCATTTTTTTATTTTATTTTTTATTATGTCTATGTAGGTTTTTTTTGTTTGTTTTAGTGAGTTATTTTAGTTCCTCAAGTTAAGTTAAGGAATGTTGCTTTGGCAACTAGATGAAATAAAATAAGTTTAGTTTTTTTAATATATATATATATATATATATATATATATATATATATATATATATATATATATATATATCAGTTAACGATTGTCTTATAATCCTGGTTTGGACCAACATTAGGATGAGCAAATGATGAATTTCATTCTTGGATGATGTATTTCCCTCTTTAATAAGTGTCCAGACTGTTTGTCTGAGCGGTTCTACTCTATTGCACATACGATGTCCAGGCAAACATCTGCGTCCACCGGACTCTCCACTGGTTTTTGCCGACTGTGCTGTTTCTCATTTTCTGCTTACTTTCTGTTTTCATGTGTAATCATTCAAGTGCACGTCTGAAAGAACAGCTGCCTGCTGAAGCTGCTGGTAAATGCCACTAAAATACCAGCCAGTCCGGCGCACACCTGGCACCCGCGCGCTGAGACTGAACACTGACATTCGGCCCTCTCTGTGAGTCAGACACGCAGGACTCTGATCTTTAAGGAAATGCACAGTGTTATATAATATTATGCAGTGGGAATATTTTTTTTTTGCTCTGGCATTTACTGCTGAAATCAACGATGAAACCCATTTGCTTTCTCAGCACATGTTCCTGGTCTTATTGTACATGCATCATCAATGCATCTTATTATAAATGATATATATATATGTGTATTTGTAATATTTCATCATAGAGACACTTTTCACTGCCCAATTCATAATACATTAAACCATTCCAAAATGCTCAACATTAGTAGTTTATGTACATGAACTGAACACATACACTACCATTCAAAGGTTTGAGGGTTGGTGAGATTTTTTTTAATGTTTTTGAAAAAAGTCTCACTAAGGCTGCAATTATTTGATCAAAAATACAATATATTATTCCCATTTCAAATATATACAAACTGTTCAAATAAATACAAACTGTTTTCTATGTAAATATATTTAAAGATGTAATTTATTCCTGCAATGCAAAGCTGAATTTTCAGCATTATTACTCCAGTCTTCAGTGTCACACGATCCTTTTATGATATCTGATTATTATCATTGTTGAAAACACTTGATAAACCTCAAAAAACACAAAAACGTCTGGCAACAAATTAATAATAGTGTTAATTTAGTGATAAACAGAGGCTGTATGACAGGATGACTAAGGCTGTGATTGTAACAGCCCGTGGCACGTGTTGATGTAGATTAGTGTCAGCTGACATCTGCGCGTTTGCTCGCGTGTGACAGCTCTCTCATAGAGACGCCGATCAGCAGGCCGTCGGCCGCCACAGGCCAGCTAACAGGAAGTGAGCTGCCACTTCCTCCCTTACACACAGGACCACTTTCTGTGCTTGGTTTCAAGTCAGTGAGGAAAAAGCTGTCATGAGGTCAGTGAAGCAAGCAAACGGACCAGTAAGATGTCTTTACTGACTTCTTCTCACAAGCTCTTTAAGGCAAGACTCTTCAGGCAAAACCCATGCAAGGGTCATGCGAGGGTCATTCATAAAATGCGACTGAAGTTCTGAAGCTCAAACGTGCTGCATAACACGAAATCCCTTCTGATTTTATTAAAAATATCTTCATTTGTGTTCTGAAGATGAATGAAAGTCTTACAGGTTTAGAACGACTTAAGGGTGAGTAATGGATGACAGAATTTTCATTTTTGGGTGAGTTTCAAATCTAGAGACTGCACTGTGACAGTGTAAACTACATCTACAGATGAAGCTCACCAGCGCTCCACTGCTGAGGAGGATCATGAAGATGATGAAGGTCTCAAACCAGCTGTGCTCCACTATCTGATAACACGTCTTCCTCAGACGCCACCAGGCTCGGCCCAGACCCTCGGTCGTGTTGATGTCGCAGCACTGAAAGTGACGTACACACACTGGAAAAAAACATTAAAATTAAGATCAGTGATTAATAATCTAAAAATAAGTGATTAAGAGTCATTGAATAAAAATGGTTCCAAGATGATGAAAAACCCATTTTAAAATGTAATATGTGTGTAACACACTGACTAAACATTAGTAATGTCTTAAAATAAAACTGCTTCACTTTAATTTTTATATTGAAGAATATGCCAAACTGCTTCATATTTTCTAACACATTATTAGATTACTCATGTATATCGATCAGAAGTAATTCAGACAATAAGTGAGACGAAACTCATTTTGCTGACTTTTCCACTTTCAAAACCTCTTTGTTCAAATCAACATTTGAAAACGCAACTTCAAAAGACTTCAAAGAGCTTCAAAACACTTCAAAAGATCACAAATGCAGTTCCAGTGAGAACGTGGAGATCAATAGCTGAACTGCTCTTCTGTGTAATACAAATACATCAGTGGAAATAAATGATGAAGTCAGCATTGGGCTCATAAATGCTGTAAACGTTCCTCGTCTTGCTAATCTGTCGGTCTCTACGTTGGAGACGCAGCTTTTATGTGACATAATCCCGGCCGGTATCACTGGCGCTCTGAAAGCCCGCCGTCTATAACAATGAGTCCCTTCCATGAAATCCCATTTGAGCCTCGCATGGTCGTCAAAGCGTCTCCATTACTGGCATCTGAGCTCTTCTAAATTAACTTATTGCCTGTAAACTTAATAACAGGGTTATGGTAATAGGGTTCTCTCAACTCAATTTGTACCGATGCTCCTGCTCTCCATTGGCGGCCTCAGACATTTTAGCACCCGGGCATCACCATTCATCAAGCAATTAACGGCTATCAAAGCCAAATCAAAAGGGCTGCGAGTCTGTGAGTTATTGGTGACTTCATCATTCTCTTTACAGATTTGATATGATACACTGTGAACACGTGCAGCACTATAGATAGTTGTGTTTACTAAGCGCTTCGCTATTACTAGTGCTCATACTAAGGGTAGCATTCATTACAAACAACGTTTTTTTTTTTTTTATAAATGTCAAACCTACATGTACTTATTTTATTACATGTACTTATTAATATATTATTCAATAAAAATGTACAATGCATTAATTTCTCTTCTAACTAGACAATGCTTATTGCATTGCAATAATGTATATTAGTGTTAGTATATCTATACATAAATAAATGTAAATAAATAAATAAATAAATGTATATTAAATGTAAATAATGTATATTTGTATTAGTATGTCTATAAATAAACAAACATATACATAAAATGTATATGTGTATAAAAAAGTAAATAAATGTATATTATTCAGTAAATGTATATTAGTATTTGTAAATAATAAATTATATATATATATATATATATATATATATATATATATATAAATATATTATATTATATATATATATATATATAAATTATATATAGTGACTTATATTTCCAGAAAATATGCATTAAAATGCATTAAAAATGTAAAATGTAAAATGCATTAACTTCTCATTTAATTAGAAAATAAATAATGTATATTAGCATTAGTATGACTATAAAATAAACAAATAAATAATGTATATTTGTATTAGTTTGCCTATAAATAAACAAATAAATTAAATAAATATTTTTGTTTATTAATAATTTGTATAAATAAATACAATAATAAATAACAATTAGTACATCACACGTTTACTTCAAAAAAGTTGGTAAAATATGGTATGTTAAATCATTAATATATCATACATTAAATAAAAAATGCATGATGCAAAAAGTAAAATGCATGAATTTCTCCTTCAACTAGAACTTATTCTGCTTATTGCATTGCTCTTGTTCGCATTTTTAGGCAGTAAAGATGCATTCTCCTTTGTGATTTCCCTTTAAAATGTGCAAATCTGCCCTTTTCACTTTTCCAGCAGAGAGCTGTTGACTGATTCAATTCAGTCATGTGAAAGAGTGCCGTTATTCGATTTATAGGTGAGAAATCCGATCTGGTCTCAAACGAAACGCTGAGATGTGCGAGGGGCCGCGTCCTGTCATCTGAGAATTATCAGAGGAAATACATGGCAGCTCATTTGTCATAAATCACTCACTCTTTAGAAGAGACAGCAGTTTATGGGCTGTCCCGAGAAGCAATCGGATTGTTTTCTACCGTGTGGCTATAAAGTCGACAGCTTATAAAGTCAGATTTGAGGCGGTTGTGCAACCTACTCATCACACACACACACACACACACACACACACACACACACACACAGATGTTGGTTGCTTTTCAGAATTCTTACTTAATTGCACAGAATATAAAGACCCTCAAGATGATTTCCCTTTTTTAATATCTTATTTTCAAATTTGGAGGGAAATCTGCTTCATGCTGGACTCTCTGAAGAAAGGATTCTATATGGAATTTTAAAGGGTTTCCTCAGGCGATTCATATATAGAACCTTCATCATGGGATCATTTTTATGGTTTTATTTTGAATTAATTCATTTTTAATTTTAATTCAATTTTAGGAATTTACAGAGCCCCACACGACATGCAAGAAAAAAAAAGTAAATTGTGCGCACAATTACTAATTCGTTCCCTCGATTTGCTAAATTGTGCAATTTGCTATTTTGCTCCCTCAATTTGCTGAATCATGCACGCAATTTTCTATTTCTTTCCATCGATTTGCTACATCATGTGCGCGATTTGCTATTTCGTTTCCTCGATTTGCTACATCATGTGCGTGATTTGCTATTTCACTCCCTCGATTTGTTACATCGTGTGCGCGATTTGCTATTTTATTTCCTCGATTTGCTACATCGAGTGCGCGATTTGCTATTTCATTCCCTTGATTTGCTACATCATGTGCGTGATTTGCTATTTCGTTTCCTCGATTTGCTACATCATGTGCGTGATTTGCTATTTCGTTTCCCTCGATTTGCTACATCATGTGCGTGATTTGCTATTTCACTCCCCCGATTTGTTACATCGTGTGAGCGATTTGCTATTTCGTTCCCTTGATTTGCTACATCATGTGCGTGATTTGCTATTTCACTCCCTCGATTTGTTACATCGTGTGCGTGATTTGCTATTTCGTTCCCTCGATTTGCTACATCATGTGCACGATTTGCTATTTCGTTCCCTCGATTTGCTAAACTGTGCACGTGATTTGCTATTTAGTTCCCTTGATTTGCTAAATTGTGTGCGTGATTTGCTATTTCGTTCCCTCGATTTGCTACATCATGTGCGCGATTAGCTATTTCGTTCCCTTGATTTGCTAAATCGTGTGCACGATTTGCTATTTCATTCCCTCAATTTGCTAAATCATGTGCACGATTTGCTATTTCATTCCCTCAATTTGCTAAATCATGTGCACGATTTGCTATTTCGTTCCCTCGATTTGCTAAATCGTGTGCACGATTTGCTATTTCATTCCCTCGATTTGCTAAATCGTGTGCACGATTTGCTATTTCATTCCCTCAATTTGCTAAATCATGTGCACGATTTGCTATTTCGTTCCCTTGATTTGCTAAACTGTGCACGTGATTTGCTATTTCGTTCCCTCGATTTGCTAAATCGTGTGCACGATTTGCTATTTCATTCCCTCGATTTGCTAAATCGTGTGCACGATTTGCTATTTCATTCCCTCAATTTGCTAAATCGTGTGCACGATTTGCTATTTCGTTCCCTCGATTTGCTAAATCGTGTGCACGATTTGCTATTTCATTCCCTCGATTTGCTAAATCGTGTGCACGATTTGCTATTTCATTCCCTCAATTTGCTAAATCATGTGCACGATTTGCTATTTCGTTCCCTTGATTTGCTAAACTGTGCACGATTTGCTATTTCGTTCCCTCGATTTGCTAAATCGTGTGTACGATTTGCTATTTCATTCCCTCGATTTGCTAAATCGTGTGCACGATTTGCTATTTCGTTCCCTCGATTTGCTACATCATGTGCGTGATTTGCTATTTCGTTCCCTCGATTTGCTACATCATGTGCGCGATTAGCTATTTTGTTTCCTCGATTTGCTACATCATGTGCGCAATATGCTATTTCTTTCCCTCAATTTGCTACATTGTGTGCGCGATTTGCTATTTCATTCCCTTGATTTGCTACATCATGTGCGTGATTTGCTATTTCGTTTCCTCGATTTGTTACATCGTGTGAGCGATTTGCTATTTCGTTCCCTTGATTTGCTACATCATGTGCGTGATTTGCTATTTCACTCCCTCGATTTGTTACATCGTGTGCGTGATTTTCTATTTCTTTCCCTCAATTTGCTACATTGTGTGCGCGATTTGCTATTTCTTTCCCTTAATTTGCTACATTGTGTGCGCGATTTGCTATTTCATTCCCTTGATTTGCTACATCATGTGCGTGATTTGCTATTTCACTCCCTCGATTTGTTACATCGTGTGCGTGATTTGCTATTTCGTTCCCTCGATTTGCTACATCATGTGCACGATTTGCTATTTCGTTCCCTCGATTTGCTAAACTGTGCACGTGATTTGCTATTTCGTTCCCTTGATTTGCTAAATTGTGTGCGTGATTTGCTATTTCGTTCCCTCGATTTGCTACATCATGTGCGCGATTAGCTATTTCGTTCCCTTGATTTGCTAAATCGTGTGCACGATTTGCTATTTCATTCCCTCAATTTGCTAAATCATGTGCACGATTTGCTATTTCATTCCCTCAATTTGCTAAATCATGTGCACGATTTGCTATTTCATTCCCTCAATTTGCTAAATCATGTGCACGATTTGCTATTTCGTTCCCTCGATTTGCTAAACTGTGCACGTGATTTGCTATTTCGTTCCCTTGATTTGCTAAATTGTGTGCGTGATTTGCTATTTCGTTCCCTCGATTTGCTACATCATGTGCGTGATTTGCTATTTCGTTCCCTCGATTTGCTACATCATGTGCGCGATTAGCTATTTTGTTTCCTCGATTTGCTACATCGAGTGCGCGATTTGCTATTTCACTCCCCCGATTTGTTACATCGTGTGAGCGATTTGCTATTTCGTTTCCTCAATTTGCTACATCATGTGCGTGATTTGCTATTTCGTTCCCTTGATTTGCTACATCATGTGCGTGATTTGCTATTTCGTTTCCTCGATTTGCTACATCATGTGCGTGATTTGCTATTTCGTTCCCTTGATTTGCTACATCATGTGCGTGATTTGCTATTTCACTCCCTCGATTTGTTACATCGTGTGAGCGATTTGCTATTTCGTTCCCTTGATTTGCTACATCATGTGCGTGATTTGCTATTTCACTCCCCCGATTTGTTACATCGTGTAAGCGATTTGCTATTTCGTTCCCTTGATTTGCTACATCATGTGCGTGATTTGCTATTTCACTCCCTTGATTTGCTACATCATGTGCGTGATTTGCTATTTCACTCCCCCGATTTGTTACATCGTGTGAGCGATTTGCTATTTCGTTCCCTTGATTTGCTACATCATGTGCGTGATTTGCTATTTCGTTCCCTTGATTTGCTACATCATGTGCGTGATTTGCTATTTCACTCCCTCGATTTGTTACATCGTGTGAGCGATTTGCTATTTCGTTCCCTTGATTTGCTACATCGTGTGCGTGATTTTCTATTTCTTTCCCTCAATTTGCTACATTGTGTGCGTGATTTGCTATTTCGTTCCCTTGATTTGCTACATCATGTGCGTGATTTGCTATTTCGTTCCCTCGATTTGCTACATCATGTGCACGATTTGCTATTTCACTCCCTCGATTTGTTACATCGTGTGAGCGATTTGCTATTTCGTTCCCTTGATTTGCTACATCGTGTGCGTGATTTTCTATTTCTTTCCCTCAATTTGCTACATTGTGTGCGTGATTTTCTATTTCGTTCCCTTGATTTGCTACATCATGTGCGTGATTTGCTATTTCTTTCCCTCAATTTGCTACATTGTGTGCGTGATTTGCTATTTCGTTCCCTTGATTTGCTACATCATGTGCGTGATTTGCTATTTCACTCCCTCGATTTGTTACATCGTGTGAGCGATTTGCTATTTCGTTCCCTTGATTTGCTACATCGTGTGCGTGATTTTCTATTTCTTTCCCTCGATTTGCTACATTGTGTGCGTGATTTTCTATTTCGTTCCCTTGATTTGCTACATCGTGTGCGTGATTTTCTATTTCTTTCCCTCAATTTGCTACATTGTGTGCGTGATTTGCTATTTCGTTCCCTCGATTTGCTACATCATGTGCACGATTTGCTATTTCACTCCCTCGATTTGTTACATCGTGTGAGCGATTTGCTATTTCGTTCCCTTGATTTGCTACATCGTGTGCGTGATTTTCTATTTCTTTCCCTCAATTTGCTACATTGTGTGCGTGATTTTCTATTTCGTTCCCTTGATTTGCTACATCATGTGCGTGATTTGCTATTTCGTTCCCTTGATTTGCTACATCATGTGCGTGATTTGCTATTTCGCTCCCTCGATTTGTTACATCGTGTGAGCGATTTGCTATTTCGTTCCCTTGATTTGCTACATCGTGTGCGTGATTTTCTATTTCTTTCCCTCAATTTGCTACATTGTGTGCGTGATTTGCTATTTCGTTCCCTTGATTTGCTACATCATGTGCGTGATTTGCTATTTCGTTCCCTCGATTTGCTACATCATGTGCACGATTTGCTATTTCGTTCCTTCGATTTGCTAAACTGTGCACGTGATTTGCTATTTCGTTCCCTTGATTTGCTAAATTGTGTGCGTGATTTGCTATTTCGTTCCCTCGATTTGTTACATCATGTGCGCGATTAGCTATTTCGTTCCCTTGATTTGCTAAATCGTGTGCACGATTTGCTATTTCATTCCCTTGATTTGCTACATCATGTGCGTGATTTGCTATTTCGTTTCCTTGATTTGCTACATCATGTGCGTGATTTGCTATTTCACTCCCCCGATTTGTTACATCGTGTGAGCGATTTGCTATTTCGTTCCCTTGATTTGCTACATCATGTGCGTGATTTGCTATTTCACTCCCCGATTTGTTACATCGTGTGAGCGATTTGCTATTTCGTTCCCTTGATTTGCTACATCATGTGCGTGATTTGCTATTTCGTTCCCTTGATTTGCTACATCATGTGCGTGATTTGCTATTTCGTTTCCTTGATTTGCTACATCATGTGCGTGATTTGCTATTTCACTCCCCCGATTTGTTACATCGTGTGAGCGATTTGCTATTTCGTTCCCTTGATTTGCTACATCATGTGCGTGATTTGCTATTTCGTTTCCTTGATTTGCTACATCATGTGCGTGATTTGCTATTTCACTCCCCGATTTGTTACATCGTGTGAGCGATTTGCTATTTCGTTCCCTTGATTTGCTACATCATGTGCGTGATTTGCTATTTCGTTTCCTTGATTTGCTACATCATGTGCGTGATTTGCTATTTCACTCCCCCGATTTGTTACATCGTGTGAGCGATTTGCTATTTCGTTCCCTTGATTTGCTACATCATGTGCGTGATTTGCTATTTCGTTCCCTTGATTTGCTACATCATGTGCGTGATTTGCTATTTCGTTTCCTTGATTTGCTACATCATGTGCGTGATTTGCTATTTCACTCCCCGATTTGTTACATCGTGTGAGCGATTTGCTATTTCGTTCCCTTGATTTGCTACATCATGTGCGTGATTTGCTATTTCGTTTCCTTGATTTGCTACATCATGTGCGTGATTTGCTATTTCACTCCCCGATTTGTTACATCGTGTGAGCGATTTGCTATTTCGTTCCCTTGATTTGCTACATCATGTGCGTGATTTGCTATTTCACTCCCTCGATTTGTTACATCGTGTGAGCGATTTGCTATTTCGTTCCCTTGATTTGCTACATCATGTGCGTGATTTGCTATTTCGTTCCCTTGATTTGCTACATCATGTGCGTGATTTGCTATTTCACTCCCTCGATTTGTTACATCGTGTGAGCGATTTGCTATTTCGTTCCCTTGATTTGCTACATTGTGTGCGTGATTTTCTATTTCTTTCCCTCAATTTGCTACATTGTGTGCGTGATTTGCTATTTCGTTCCCTTGATTTGCTACATCATGTGCGTGATTTGCTATTTCGTTCCCTCGATTTGCTACATCATGTGCACGATTTGCTATTTCATTCCCTTGATTTGCTACATCATGTGCGTGATTTGCTATTTCACTCCCCCGATTTGTTACATCGTGTGAGCGATTTGCTATTTCGTTCCCTTGATTTGCTACATCATGTGCGTGATTTGCTATTTCACTCCCTCGATTTGTTACATCGTGTGAGCGATTTGCTATTTCGTTCCCTTGATTTGCTACATCATGTGCGTGATTTGCTATTTCACTCCCCCGATTTGTTACATCGTGTGAGCGATTTGCTATTTCTTTCCCTCAACTTGCTACATTGTGTGCGCGATTTGCTATTTCATTCCCTTGATTTGCTACATCATGTGCGTGATTTGCTATTTCACTCCCCCGATTTGTTACATCGTGTGAGCGATTTGCTATTTCGTTCCCTTGATTTGCTACATCATGTGCGTGATTTGCTATTTCACTCCCTCGATTTGTTACATCGTGTGAGCGATTTGCTATTTCGTTCCCTTGATTTGCTACATCATGTGCGTGATTTGCTATTTCGTTCCCTTGATTTGCTACATCATGTGCGTGATTTGCTATTTCGTTCCCTTGATTTGCTACATCATGTGCTTGATTTGCTATTTCACTCCCTCGATTTGTTACATCGTGTGCGTGATTTGCTATTTCGTTCCCTCGATTTGCTACATCATGTGCACGATTTGCTATTTCGTTCCCTCGATTTGCTAAACTGTGCACGTGATTTGCTATTTTGTTCCCTTGATTTGCTAAATTGTGTGCGTGATTTGCTATTTCGTTCCCTCGATTTGCTACATCATGTGCGCGATTAGCTATTTCGTTCCCTTGATTTGCTAAATCGTGTGCACGATTTGCTATTTCATTCCCTTGATTTGCTACATCATGTGCGTGATTTGCTATTTTGTTTCCTCGATTTGCTACATCATGTGCGTGATTTGCTATTTCGTTCCCTCGATTTGCTACATCATGTGCGCGATTAGCTATTTCGTTCCCTTGATTTGCTAAATCGTGTGCACGATTTGCTATTTCATTCCCTTGATTTGCTACATCATGTGCGTGATTTGCTATTTCGTTTCCTCGATTTGCTACATCATGTGCGTGATTTGCTATTTCACTCCCTCGATTTGCTACATCATGTGCGTGATTTGCTATTTCGTTTCCTCGATTTGCTACATCATGTGCGTGATTTGCTATTTCGTTTCCTCAATTTGCTACATCATGTGCGTGATTTGCTATTTCGTTTCCTCGATTTGCTACATCATGTGCGTGATTTGCTATTTCACTCCCTCGATTTGCTACATCATGTGCGTGATTTGCTATTTCGTTTCCTCGATTTGCTACATCATGTGCGTGATTTGCTATTTCGTTTCCTCAATTTGCTACATCATGTGCGTGATTTGCTATTTCACTCCCTCGATTTGCTACATCATGTGCGTGATTTGCTATTTCGTTTCCTCGATTTGCTACATCATGTGCGTGATTTGCTATTTCGTTTCCTCGATTTGCTACATCATGTGCGTGATTTGCTATTTCACTCCCTCGATTTGTTACATCGTGTGCGTGATTTGCTATTTCATTCCCTCAATTTGCTAAATCATGTGCGCGATTTGCTATTTTGTTTCCTCGATTTGCTACATCATGTGCGTGATTTCCTATTTCGTTCCCTCGATTTGCTACATTGTGTGCGCGATTTTCTAATTCTTTCACTCAAATTGTTAAATCATGTGCACAATTTACTTTTTTGTTCCCTCGATTAATAAATCGTGCGCATGATTTAACATGCTGGTTTTTTTCCTGCATGTCATGTGCAGTGCTCTATATGAATTAAACCACTCGTAAACATACTTTATCACTAGAAAATAATGAAATAACCTGTTAAACATGAAAGTAATATGCAATCATTCAAGACATTTCTCCTTATATAGAACCTTTTTGGCATTCAGCGTTCTTTAAGATGAGTTAAGAACCCTATTGTTCTATACGGAAAGAGTGAAATATAACGATATCATGTTCAAAACTAATTTCATGAACAATCAGCACTTAATACGACTTTTATTCTGGACGACATTTGAAACTTTGTATTACTCACACTTCTTGTTTTATTGCCTTCTTTAGTGGAATTGCTTGTTGTGCTCCTCATTTGTAAGTCACTTTGGATAAAGATGTAAATGTTAATTAGGTTTTCAATTGTCTTAGCAACATATTGACCCGCCCTTCAATTTCATTACATAAATAACTATGATCTTTTATTGTACAAAACAATATTGTACAACACAACTGTGAGTCGAAGTGCCTGCCATCGATTTCCAGACGCGGCAGACGTCTCACAGGCTCAGCGTTTTTAACATGTCGGGATGCATCCGATTGGACCGGCAGGTCGATGCATAGTACAGAATTAAATACGGAGAGTCAATCATCATCAAATTAACACGGGACCATTTCGTCTCTGACGGGCCTTTTCAAATCTTTGCTGACGCAGGACATTCAATTTAATGCCCCATTGCCCTTTTAAATGTCAGTTCATTGGTTAATGTTTTATATCAAATCACCTCCACTTCAGAACGAGGGTAAACAGGAGGATCAGAGCGGCGGAGACATGGAGAAAATGAAAGTGATTTTTACTTCTATAACCCAACTTTTGCGCTTTATTGAATGGTTAGTGCTGTATGGTTTGGGAGCTATTCCTCATCATAAGAGTAAACAGTGTAGCTGTAAGTTCATGTTGGGAATACGCACCATCAGGAAAGCAGTTTTCCGGTTCCATGGCCTCTTCCGCCGTCTCCGAGTATTCGTCCTCCTCCTCACCGGGTTTTCTGAGGTCGATGGTGCTGCCCTCTGATAGGCTGGTGTCATCGCTCTGAAAATCAAGAGAGCCAATCACATCACTGGACCAATGAATTTACATTATATTTTTCACCTTCGCAATCATTTATGATTCCTGGAGATTTTTAACAAATCTTGTATTTCAGATTTCATCATTCAGACTGATTTGTGAACAGGTTTGACTAGTTTTGACAGGTTTGACATTTAATATTTTAGAGATGAGCATAACTATGTTCAATATAGATACGAGAAGATTTGTTTTATTTCATTTTTTTCAGGCATGGAAAAAAATCTTTGCTGTAAAAATTCTCTCATATTTCCATGTTGCACAATCGTGGAAACTCTCCTTCTACTTTTTGGGGTACAAAAGTGTAACTTGTTTATTTATTAAAAATAAATAAATAAAGTATTTTAGTATGTCTAAAATAAACAATGAAATGTAAATAAATAAATAAATATTATTGCAAGCATATGTATACAATTTAATAAATGTATATCAGCAAATGTACATTAGTATGTCTATAAAATAAATAAATGTAAATAAGTAAATAAATACTAGAATTTTCATCAAATAAATAAATAAATGTAAACAAGTAAATAAATACCAGTATGTCCATAAAATAAATAAATACAAAAATATTGTAAATAAGTAAATAAATACTAGTATTTTTATTAAATAACTAAATAAATGTAAACAAGTAAATAAATACCAGTATGTTTGCAAAAAGTAAATAAATAAATGTAAACAAGTAAATAAATACTAGTATGTCTATAAAAAATAAATAAAAAATTATTGTAAAAAAGTAAATAAATACTAGTATTTTTTATTAAATAAATGAATAAATAAATAAATGTAAACAAGTAAATAAATACTAGTGTCTATAAAATAAAAAAATAATGTAAATAAGTAAATAAATACTAGTATTTTTATTAAATAAATAAATGTAAAAAAGTAAATTAATACCAGTATGTGTGCAAAGTAAATAAATAAATGTAAACAAGTAAATAAATACTAGTATGTCTATAAAATAAATAAATAAAAATTATTGTAAATAAGTAAATAAATACTAGTATTTTTATTAAATAAATAAATGTAAACAAGTAAATAAATACTAGTATGTGTGCAAAAAGTAAATAAATAAATGTAAACAAGTAAATAAATACTAGTATGTCTATAAAATAAATAAATAAAAAAATATTGTAAATAAGTAAATAAATACTAGGATTTTGTTATTAAATAAAGAAATGTAAACAAGTAAATAAATACCAGTATGTCTATAAAATAAATAAATAATTATTGTAAATAAGTAAATAAATACTAGTATTTTTTATTAAATAGATAAATAATTGTAAACAAGTAAATAAATACCGGTATGTCTATAAAATAAATAAATATTGTACATAAGTAAATAAATACTAGTATTTTTATTAAATAAATAAATGTAAACAAGTAAATAATTACCAGTATGTGTGCAAAAAGTAAATAAATAAATGTAAACAAGTAAATAAATACTAGCATGCGTAGAAAAAAGTAAATAAATGTATATTAAATGTAAATGTATATTAGCATTTGTAATAAATAAATAATATGGATACAGACGGATATGGATGGATGGATGGATGGATAAAAAAGGCAGATTCTTCAAAATGACAGTCCATACTTGATGATGTGGAAACTGTGTCGCCTGTCATGGGGTCAAAGGTTAATATTCTGAATGCAGAATTTGTCAGAAGACTGGAGTGTTGAAAGTGTTGCTGTATTCTGAATGTGTGTGTGTGTGTGTGTGTGTGTGTGCAGTAGCTGAATGTGTGTGTGTGACTGCAGACAGTTCCCGGCGCCGCTGATTTATTCTGCTGTTCCAGGAGTGAGCGAGTCTCCAGGTGCGACTTTCGTTTCCTTGTCAGACTGTGACACACTCAGTCCATCATCACGTCCGCTCAAACAAGAGGAAAGCTCGTGCTAAGTGGAGCGCTGACTAACGCTGTGAGATTGCTGATGTGTCCAATGAAATTTAATACCAGACCGGCCGAACGCCCCTTCAGACGACAGCTTCACCCCTGACGGCTTCCACCGCACGATAAAAACAGCCCACAGACACTGAGATAACCTGAACAAACATTTAAAGAAACTGCAGTTTTGTGGGGTTTAGATTATGTCTGTTAGGCTGTGAGGTTTAGTTGCTCCTACGCACAGAATATGCTCTAAAATGTATTTTTTCTTCAAGGAAAATGGACCAAAAATACACCAAAACAAAATATTGTCCAATAAAACGCTGCCTAGAATGAAAACATAATTTCCCATAATCCAGCTGCCAAAGCAAGTGGAAAATTATGATTCATGGCTGCAAAATGAGCTTCAAAATTAAGAAATACTGAGTAATGCACCCATATTATAATGACACAAGATGAAAAACGGGGTAACAAATATATAAGAAGGGTCAAATTTTACAAATAAAATAAAATAAATAATTTCTTATTTTGTTTTTATTTAATATTTTTTATTTAATATTAATAAGATAATAAAAATATTAAATTATTAATTAAAACAGAATAAGAAATGTCACTATTATAAATTTTACTGTAAAAACTTGAACATTTTCAGAAAAATAATAATAATGGCATGTCCGAGTCACATTCTAACAATATTTTTTTAAATAAATAAATAAATATTTTTTCTTATTTTTGTTTTATTTTATATTTTAATTTTATTTAATAATAATAATAATAATAATAATAAAATAATAATAATACATTTAATTAAATATACAATTATTAATTAAAACAAAATAATTTACTATTGTAAATTTTACTGTAAAAACGTGAACATTTTCAGAAAAATAATAATAATGGCATGTCCAAGTCACATTCTAACAATATTTTTTTAAATAAATAAAAAAAATATTTTTTCTTATTTTTGTTTTATTTTGATATTTTAATTTTATTTAATAATAATAATAATAATAATAATACATTTAATTAAATATACAATCATTAATGAAAACAAAATAATTTACTATTGTAAATTTTACTGTAAAAACTTGAACATTTTCAGAAAAATAATAATAATGGCATGTCCGAGTCACATTCTAACAATATTTTTTTAAATAAATAAATAAATATTTTTTCTTATTTTTGTTTTATTTGATATTTTAATTTTATTTAATGATAATAACAATAATAACAATAATAATAATAATAATAATAATAATACATTTAATTAAATATACAATTATTAATTAAAACAAAATAATTTACTATTGTAAATTTTACTGTAAAAACTTGAACATTTTCAGAAAAATAATAATAATGGCATGTCCGAGTCACATTCTAACAATATTTTTTTAAATAAATAAAAAAATATTTTTTCTTATTTTTGTTTTATTTGATATTTTAATTTTATTTAATAATAATAATAATAATAATAATAATAATAATAATAATAATAATACATTTAATTAAATATACAATTATTAATTAAAACAAAATAATTTACTATTGTAAATTTTACTGTAAAAACTTGAACATTTTCAGAAAAATAATAATAATGGCATGTCCGAGTCACATTCTAACAATATTTTTTTAAATAAATAAAAAAATATTTTTTCTTATTTTTGTTTTATTTGATATTTTAATTTTATTTAATAATAATAATAATAATAATAATAATAATAATAATACATTTAATTAAATATACAATTATTAATTAAAACAAAATAATTTACTATTGTAAATTTTACTGTAAAAACTTGAACATTTTCAGAAAAATAATAATAATGGCATGTCCGAGTCACATTCTAACAATATTTTTTTAAATAAATAAATAAATAAATATTTTTTCTTATTTTTGTTTTATTTGATATTTTAATTTTATTTAATGATAATAATAATAATAATAATAATAATAATAATAATAATAATAATAATAATAATAATAATAATAATAATAATAATAATACATTTAATTTAATATTGTAAATTTTACTGTAAAAACTTGAACATTTTCAGAAAAATAATAATAATGGCATGTCTGGGTCACAATTTTTTTTTTTTTTTTTTTTTCTTTCCATATTGCCATTATTTTCATTAAAATGAATTACCAAAACTTGCATTACTTTATATGTAAAATACTTATAATACCTAAATATTTATTATGATAAATAATTATTATTTTTTAATTAATTAATTAATTAAGGGCTGTCAAATGTTTAGAACATTTAATCAATCTATATCTTTAATCAACATAGTAATTTACAAATATATATTGATTTATTTTTTATTTTTTTTAATGTGTACTTAATTGTCATGAAAATAATTTAACAATGCAAAAAAAAAACTATAATGCTCATAAAAACCAGCTTAATTTTATTTAAACAAAATACAATGCAACATTTTGGGGTGAAATATGATCCGGGTTTCCCACAATCTTCACATTAGGCTGTAAAATGCTTTTGGGAAACACAACCCTGGACATTTCCAGGCAGATTCCCCAAAAGAGAGAGATGTGATATTTACCTGACTGTACAGTATCTGTCTGATCTACTTTTCCTCCCATTCTGTCTTAACATCAGATTTTAACATCTGATTTCCACTTCCCAACCCTTACTCTTCCATAACTCTCATTCCCTAAATCACACAGCTGTCATTCAGCCCTTTGACAATGAACACAAACCCCAGCCAACCTTTACTCCAATTCCAGCCGCTCACACTGACGCTGAAGGGCTCGTTTTTCACTTTAAGCGGTTATTGTACGATCTGATGTGATTGAAGTGGAACATGACACTGAGGTAATGAGCTCACTATGACATCATCGATATCGCTGCGTTTTGTCAGTGTCGGGAAGCGTGACGGCCCATTAGCATGCATGCTTTGTTTGTCTTGCACGAATCCCAGAGCAAACTCAAGTTTAATGCCGCTCTCGCCGGCATGTGAGGAATCCCAGGAGCGAGGGAGGCAGAGCTGCACAAACCAGGCCGCCACAAAAGCCCTATAAATAACCTCCCGCAGGGGTACGAGGGCATTCACGACTGGAACCAGTGAAATCAGACCTGTGTGTTTGAGTGCCATCAGCGGACCGGGATTCGGGAGAGAGAAATCCTTCACTTCCACCTGCCGAGAACTGATGTCCGTCAATCACACGGCAAACACATCAATAACACAATCTGATCACATGATGCCATTAGAGCGCTCCGAGTATGTAGGACAAATCCATACGCCATTATTAGCTGTTTACTGGACAAACCTGTGCTTCGATCGTTCGGTCGGACTGCCGTCGGTCTGTCTGAGCGATACTGACCAACACAAGAACATTATTTTCTATCAGAGCTGCAAGATTTGGAGAAATAAATCTAACTGTGATAAAAAAGTTTGCTGATTGTTTTGCTGCACAATTTGGCAAAAATTATCTGAATATTTATTTTTATATTATTTTTTATTATAATATATTATGTTTTTTATTATTATATATTATATTATATTATTATTTTTTAAAATTTTTATTATGTATATTTTATAATATAATTATATAATATAGTACATTAAAATTATTATTAATAATAATAATATTTTATTGTTTGACAGCCATTTTGATATATAATATTTCTTATTTTGTTTTTACTTTATTATTTTTATTATTATTATTAATAATAATAATAATAAATATTATTTGTATTAAATATTATTATTATTTATTATTATTATTATTATTATTAACAATAAATGTGTTTTTATTATTATTATTATTATTATTATTATTATATTATTAATAAATATGATCTTTATTAAATATTATTATTATTATTATTATTATTATTATTAATAATAATAATAATAATAATAATAATACCTATTTATTAAATACCTATTTAAATACCTATTTATAATTGTTTTTAGTGCTGCAGAATTTGGCAAAATTGTTTTGATTCTATACCAATTTGACTGTAAAATAATAATAATAATAATAATAATAATAATAATAATAATATTTCTTTTTTAATATTTCTTTATTTTTACTTAATTGTTTATTTTTATTAAATAATATTTATAAATTTATAATTATTATAATTATTAATAAATACATATAAAAATAAGAAATATTACAATGTAAATATATATATATATATATATATATATATATATATATATATATATATATATATATATATATATATATTATTTTTTTTTTACAGGTTTGCTGTTTGTAGGGCTGCAGAATTTGGCAAAATTATTTCTGATTCTATTTCAATATGGCTGTAAAATAATAATAATAATAATAATAATAATATTTCTTATATTTCTTTTTAATATTTCTTTATTTTTACTTAATTGTTTATTTTTATTAAATAATATTTATAATTATTATAATTATTAATAAATACATATAAAAATAAGAAATATTACAATGTAATATATATATATATATTTGTTTTTATTGTTTTTTTTTTTTTTTTTACAGGTTTGCTGTTTGTAGGGCTGCAGAATTTGGCAAAATTATTTCTGATTCTATTTCAATATGGCTGTAAAATAATAATAATAATAATAATAATAATAATAATAATAATGTTATTATTGTTTGATGGCCATATTGATATATAATATTTCTTATTTTGTTTTTGTTTAATATTTAATCTTTTTATTTAATAATAACAATAATAACAACAATAAATTGATAATAATAATATTAAATACCTATTATACTGTAAAATAAAAAAAAAATTGAGTATTTAAAAAAAACAGGTTTCTGGTTGTAGGGCTGCACAATTAGTATTTTTTGTGATTATATATGAGTATGGCTATATAATAATAATAATAATAAATAGAATAAAATACAATTATTAATTAAAAACAAAAAAGAAATATTACTGTAAAATGTTCACTGTAAAAACAAAAATAATAATAATAACAATAACAACATATTATGCATTACAACTGTAAAATTACAATTCTAATATTTATGTCTTAATTTCATCCTTTTCAAATGTAAAACAGTCAAACTTTTATTCATAAACCCTCAGAGAGCTCTTAAAGCTTGTTTTCTGATTATAAGTGCTTCTCATTATAAGTTTGTGAAGATGTTTGCATTTCTAAAAGGACTTTAAAGTGACTCAGAGAACCGAGATGTGTACTGCAGACGTGTAAACGAACACAGCGAACACCACGCATGTATTTATTTCATTAGATCTCAGCATTTGAGGTTTGATAATCGCGCTAAGCCACATCGTGCTTTGCGTTTTATTTCGATTAATCATGCAGCCCAGTTTCAGGTGATGTAATTGTGTAAATGTCTCAATCACCACAAAGTTGACAGTGAGAATCGCACCTCAATGCACAACACAACATGTCTAATTCAGCAAACGACGGGTCATCTGAGTTTGAACTACGAGTCGTTTCTCAGAACGCGCTTGACTCTTCTCTGAAAAATCACCGGGAGAGAAACACAGAGACGGACAGAGAGACGAACGCGGCGCATCAGCTGCTCAAACGCACACAGACAGGAACCTGAGGCCAAACTCACTCCTACACGTGCCATATGGTTTCAGCCGCAGCTTCTGATGAACACGAGCTCTAATTAGGCTCATCTGACCTCTTTTTGAGGTGAAACATCATACTAAATCATGATGTGTGTTATAAGACATATAGTATTATTAGTATATCTAAAAAAGATTAAATATTAGTAAACAAATGAATAAATGTAAAACCTTTTAAGTATATTGCATCATTAAAGGAATGTTCCAGGTTTATAACAAGTCAAGCTCCACTAAAATCTGGTTACCATCATGCCAGAAATGCCTCATTATTATGTTGTTTTAAAAGTTCCTGATTTTGTTTCGGAGTCTCCTAAAATCAGTTTACATGCATCAAAGGTCAAAAAACACTTTCATTTTCATCACCTCATTTCACAAAGAGTCTGAAAACGGTCTGATCAAGGATTAGGTCTCTATGAACCCCGCCTTTCTGAGAGCTGCTCTGCTCTGATTGGTCAGATGGCCCAGTCTGATTATCATATGCTTATTATCAGTGTTGGGCACGCTACTTTAAAAAAGTAATTAGTTTCTTATAGTTACTTCTCACAAATACAGAAATGTACTTCTTACATCATTATAAAAGTAACTAATTACCAGGGAAAGTAACTATTGCGTTACTTTAAAAAAAAAAAAAAAAATTCTAATATGTCAAATAACTTGGATGCCCCCAATATTAAATATAAGTCTAAAAGTAAATTATGATTTGCTTAAGTAGGCCTATGTTATGTTTTAAATTCATCTGTTTGATGATGAACAGTAAGAAAGGATGCATCATAAGATGCGCAATATATCGGGAGACATGGAGTGGGTCACATATGATTTTGACCACTTCATTAAGTTTTGTTTTGTAGAAAGCCTTTCTTTAAAGTGAATTTTGTTTTGTAAAAATTGTATCTTAATTTTAATCAATGTTTCATCAACCAATTGCCTGGATTTAATAAATAAGAAGCAAATATAATCATGACATGGAGGCGCCGGCGCGATCACTTGCACTGAAGCACGTCTTATAATGAACCGAAACTCAGCGGCTGCTTGCCTCACAGACATGAGGAATATATCTATAGAAAGCTTGAAATGTCTACTTTTAAACAAAACAATTAAAAATGAAAAGAAATAGGCTACTGTCTGATTATGTAATCCGATGTCAACTTCATCTTTGCAGCCGACACTGATTCAGAAAACATTACTTTATTAATAAACAATTAAAATGTCTCCTTGCTGTTTTTGTCACATTCATAATCATTACTTTTGCAGGTTCTTTATGGCAAGCTGTTCAGCCAATGAAGAACAGAGGCTGGCGTTATGCAAATTAGCTACAAACCTATAGGTTCAGCAGGAAGTGAGATGGGAATTACTGACGACTCGTTTCAGGCTGATAAACTCCATTTATCTTTGAAACTTTACAGACCGTTTACCTTCACAAACAGCTTTATTACACATTACATGAAAGGTCATATTCAAAAAAGTATAATAGGGGCACTTTAAGTGAAATGAGGTCTGCTCAGCCCTGGTCTGAGGGAAGGTGTGTGTGTGTGTGTGATGTTGGGTCACATGTGAGGCGTCTGGTCTCACGTCTGCTTGTGTTTGTGTCAGTGTGTGTTCAGTGATTCAGGTGTGATCTCGTCGACTCTCAGCCCAGCGGCGACGCTCTGACATTATAGTGCTGTGAAAAAACAACCGCCTGAACTCTGAACGCACACAAAACAGCAGATCTGAAACTCCTCGTCAAAATAAATACAGACACAAATGAGTCAGTGGTCGTCATACAGTGAGAGTGCAGAGGTAAGGGCAATGCAAATCGTCCTGAAATGCAAATGTACAGTGTAATGTAATACTCAGGGGCGTCTGCGTCACTCTTACAGCAGTATTTATATAGAAACCAGAACGATTCCTATTAATGACTCATGAATAAATAAATAAATAAATAAATAAATATTACTGCTATTCATCCATCCATCTATAAATATATATTATTATACCTATAAATAAATAAATGTATTTTAGTATTTGAATAACTATGAATAAATGTATAACTAGTTGTATAACTATAAATAAATCAATAAATATGCATATTAGTATTAGTATGTCTGCAAAAAAACATATAAGCAAACAAACAAACCAAATGTGTGTATATATATATATATATATATATATATATATATATATATATATATATATATATATATATATATATATCCATAAATAAAATATAAAAATACAGTATACAGTATATTTAAAGTAGTTAGTAGTTCTACAACAAAATGTATGTTAATATCAGTAAATAAATAAATAATGTATTAATATGTAATAAATAAATAATAAATAATTAAATAAATATAAAATTTATATTATTTATAATAAATAAATAAATGTAAATAAATTAGTATTAGTATGTATATAAACAAACAAACAAACAAAGTGTATATTATCACAATATTTATAAATAAATATCAATATATCTCAAAATAGATAAATAATGAATATTTGTATTAATATGTCTGCAAATAAATAAACAAAACAAGCAAACAAAATGTATATTAATATCAGTAAATAAATAAATAAATTATTAGTATGTTTACAAATAAACAAACTAAACAAGCAAAACAAAATGTATATTAATATATTACATAAACAAATATATATAAATAATATATAAATTAATAATTTATTCATAATAATTTGTTTATAATAAATAAATAGATAAATAAATAAATGAATTTGTATATTTAAAAATAAATAAATGTAATTTCATTATTAAATAAAAAAGCAAACAAGAGTTAAAAGCAAATTAAGAGCATTAAATAAATATTAGTACATGAATAAACAAATAAATATTAGTATTAGTATATCTATGAATAAATGAACAAATAATATCCTTATTGAATACTTTAAAAATAAAAAGCAACACAAATGAGTCAGTAAAGCAAGAGTGCAGTGCTATAAAATGAAAATGTTTCCTGAAATGCAAATATACAGTATAATGTAATCTCAGGGGCGTCTGCGTCACTCTTACAGCAGTATTAATATAGAAACCAGAACGATTCCTATTAATGATACTAGAAATAGAGTCTGTTCTGAGGATGAAATCTGTGCACAAACATCCTCATGTACTTGTGTGTGAACTTGTGTGTGAGAGAGAGATGTTTCACCAAGCTTCCAGATCCATTTTTGATTTGGGGAAACCCAGATAATCAGAGCCAGGAGGGAAAACGACACTATAGTACGAGAGTAAGGAAAGCGAACGATATAGAGAGGAAAGCATGCAGGAGAGGACAGGTGCGCCGAAAGATAAAAGAACAGGTAAACGAAAAGATAAAAGATGCAGAGGGACAGAATGAGGTGGAACAGGTGTAGTGAAAGATTAAAGAGACAAAACAAATATCAGCTGCTCTTAAACTCCTCGTCACAGGTGCGCACGGATCCGGCCATGTCCCAGATTCAGACGCCGGCCGGTTTCTAACATCAACATCACAGTGTTTCAGAGCACAGAATCGTTTACGGGTCACTGCATGAGCTTCACCCTGTCTGTGAGGACGTGAGGAGAGCACTTCGAGAATAAAGATACGCGAGTAATGGAAATCACACGCACTTTCCCTCATAACACCGTCGAGTCGAATTGATCTGACGATTAATAAATACTCGCTGGTGAAGAGATCTTCATGCTTTTGAGACCAACCACATTCAGGACTAGGGTTAGTATAGTTAACTAAAATTAAAACCAAACAAAAAACAAAAAATTTGTTACTTGAAATAAAATAAACACTCATTGAAATGAAATTAAAAATAACAAACTAAAACTGAAATAAAATTGAATAAAAACTATATAGATATATATTTAAAAAAAAAACAATAACTAAAAAAAGATAAAATAGACAACAGAATTACTAAAACTTTAATTAAAATGAAAATAAAAAAATAAAAGGTATATTAAAAAAACATTAAATATTAAAAACATTTAAACGTAAATACTGAAGAAATAAAAACTATATTAAAAATATAAAAAATGTAAATATAGAATAAAACTATTTAAAAATATTTAAAATGGAAATATTAAAAAAAAATCAAACATATTTATACTATAAATGTAAGAAATGCATATAAAAATATTAAATATTAAAAATATTAAATAATATAAGTATTAAAAATATATACACAATATAAAATATAAAAAATATAAAAAAAAATGTAAATATAAAAATAAAACTATGGTAAAAAACTATCACAAACATTTAAAATGTAAATATAAAAAAACTATATTAAAAATATAAAATATTAAAAAAATATGAAAAATGTAAATATAAAATTAAAACCATTAAAAATTAAACAATATAAAAAATACAAATATAAAAATAAAACTATTAAGAAAACTATTACAATTACTTTAAATGGAAATATTAAAATAATAAAAAAATATTAACAAATATTGAAAAATGGAATTATTAAAAAGAAGAAAAACTATATAAAAAAAAATTTTTATATTTTAATAGAAAAATGAAAACTATATTACAAATATAAAATATTACAATAAAAAATGAAATATTACAAAATAAAAACTGTTAAAATATTTAACATATTTAAAAAACTATATATATATATATATATATATATATATATATATATATATATATATATATATATATATATATATATAAAATAAAAGCTATATTTAAAAAACAAAATACTGCAAATATTTAAACGTAAATATTGAAAAAATAAAAAATATTAAAAAATGTAAATATAAAAATAAAACTACATAAAAAAACTATTAATATTACAAATTAAAATTGAAATATTAAAAAATATTAAATAATACCACGCCGAAATTAAAGCCCTGTAACACCAACAATATTCATCTGGAACAAATGAAACAGTTTATATCTATATATACTGTAATCGTATCTCAGTGATATTAAAATAACACCGTTCATGCTTTAGTCAACTTGTTTGTTGTTAACAGGTGAATCTGCACCACAGGTGTGCGTGGACTCCCTGAGCAACGTGACACTTGTGAAAGCGGGTGGTCCGTCTGTTACATAACGCCATCATGAGAGGGAATTCTCCAAACACAATGCCAGCATACTCCAGATGCCAAACTGCCAGCGGGGTGCATGCTGGGAAATCAGGACCTGCGTGAACCAGGGGCCCTCGCTGGGGAAAGAGCCTCTGTTTGCTTAATAACTTCATAGAGAGAGCGTTTATGATTGCCAACAAGAGCGATGCTACTTATCTTCACTGTGTGCAACTTTGCATTTTGCAGAAAACATGCATTTTGTGTTAAAATTCTTCTATTATACATTTTATACAGATTTTTGAATTTCAAATTATATTAATGTAACATTTAATGTGAAAAGCCGAACTAAAAAATTAATGTATTTGACAATGACTTTTGTATGTATTTATATTTAAATGTATATATACATTTACTTGATCAAAAATACTGAAAATGTGAAATATTTTTACAATTTAAAATATCTGTTTTCTATGTGAATACATAGTAAACTGTAATTTATTCCTGTGATTCAAAGTTGAATTTTCAGCATCATTACTCCAGTCTTCAGTGTCACATGATCCTTCAGAAATCACACGCTGATTTGCTGCTTAAGAAACATTTCTGATTATCAGTTTTCATACTGAGTTCATATTTTCACTTTATGTATATCTATATAAACATGTGTGAATTGCATGCAAAGTCTTTCATAATAACTCTTTCATAAGCATCTGTGATGTTAATTTAACACATATGCATGCTGAACCGCAGGCCGTGTTTCGTACAGTCGAACCTCAAGGCACTTCCTCAGGCTGCCCAATGTACATATGGCGACGATTCAATCGGAAAACTAATATGTGGACATGACCTCCATTTTTGAGGAGTGTCCGCTTAAGGGAAAATGTCTCTGGAGAAAGACGCAGGAGAAAATAGCTGCTCTGAGTGGGCGTTCATAACTGCGATTCACTTAGGAACAGAAGGAGAGCTGCTGTATGTCTGATAGCAGCTTATTAGTCTCTCTGTGCAAGACCTTCCCTGAGGAAGAGATGGAGAGAGACGCAGGAAGATGCTAAAAGGACTGGAGACGGTCTGATGATCCGGCTCATTTGAGTACAGCTGGACACCTTTGTGATCACGCAGTTCAAGAAGCCCCGTGTGGGATTATTGCTTTATCCTCGCGCAACTGTCCCGTTACAGCACGACAGTTTAAGACGTTTAGTGAACGAACACTAACTTAAATGGTTCAGTCAACTGCATTATTGTGCTGTTAAGCTCACAATTACTCACATGAAACATTAATGAGAGCATCAATTTTACCACATTTAAAGGATCTTATAGATCTAGGCTCAGGTAACAACACTTTTGACCAATGACAAAGTCTATTCCACTTTGCAATTTGTTCTGGCCGACCGCAGACAAGAAGAGACCGTCTCACTGACTGCAGATAGGTGGGTAAATATGAAACCAAACATACCAAGAACAAAGCATGAAAGTACAGGACACTTGCACACAAAGATATCTTATTTCCTTCTGACTAAATGTCTTAAAGAGCACCTCTTCTGCTTTTTTCACATGTTTATCTTTAGTGTGTAATGATGCATGAAAAAGCTCTGCAAATTTCTAGTTATTCTCTATATATCACTGTTTCTGAACTCCCTGAAACACCTCACGAACACGTCACAATATTCCTCATTTAAATAATTCCCGAACAAAATAAAGGGATTGGGCCTGGTTGAGTTAGTTAGTAGTGTGTTATGGTAAGGGGCAGGTCATTTCCCAAACACGCTTGACCAATCACAACACACTGCTCCAGCCGACCAATCAGAGCACATTGTGCTTTTCAGAAGGAGGGGCTTCATAAAGACAGGAACTAAACAGAGCTTTACATAGCAAAATCTCCAGAGTTAAATCAATAGTGTTAAAGTAACACTGAAACAGAGTTAAAGTTAATGAGATGATTAAGCAATTAATTGATGAATGAGCATTAGTGATGAACACCTGCTGTTAACAAGCAGAATAACTGAAGAAAAGACAATCCTCCTCTGCTGAGATCTTGAGAGACATAATGTATTTATCTTTAAGACTGTGGCTGAAGTCAGTTTTAGTTCTTGTGTTTCTCTTTTCTTCAGTGATTCTGCTTGTTAACAGCAGGTGTTCATCACTAACGCTCAATCATCACTTAATTAATCGCTTAATTATCTCATTAACTTTAACTCTGCTTCAGTGTTACTTTAACCCCATTTAGAGAGGGACAATATGTACTCTGAGCAGAGTTGATTTAACTCTGATTTTGCTGTGTACTGACCGACAGGGATATGGTTTTAGTTTTAGTTAACTTAAATTAAATTGTTAATTTTGACATCGATTCCATAGGAAAAACTGCCAAATAGATATTTTTAATATTATCTCATAATTTGGCAGCAGGTTTATTAGGCTGCTGTCACTTTAATACCTGATGCACGGATCCATTACACTGTTACACATGCGTTTACATTCACTTAAAACATAACTGACTGTTTTTATGTGAATACTCGCCAAGACCGGCATTTTGACATTAATTTGTGAGTATTTAAGGGCAATAAGCAGCAAAAAAGAACTCAATTTAACACTGAGAGGCGGCTTTATGTGTGTGTGAGAACAAAATCTGAGGGAATGAGTAAAATTATGCACAATACACACAATCCCCCGGCAAAATTAAAGCTGTGTAACAACAACAATATTCATCAAAACAGGCGGGTTTGTGTGTCAACTCGCTGTCGGAGAGATGAAAGAGCGAGAAAGTGCAGCTGGTATTGTGTCTATTCTGCGGAAAATGAATATTTGAAGCGTTTCAGATATTTTAGTATTGATAAGTATTGAAATATTTTTGACAACACTACATTGCACTTAGTTTATTCTTTCAGATGCCTTTTTAAAAGACTACAATTGAGTCGGCGCCGATAGCCTCGTGGGTAGCACCGGCATATAGCGCCGTTGCAAGTCCTGGCTCACAGACCTTTCCCGATCCCATCCCCCTCTCTCTCTCCCACTTCGCTTCCTGTCTACTTACTGTCCTATCATAATAAAGGCAAAAAAAAAAGACTACAATTGAGTCTGCGCCGATAGCCTTGTGGACAGCACATGTAGCGCAGTTGCGCTTCGGGCGACCCGAGTTTGAGTCCCAACTCACAGACTGTTCCCGATCCCTTCCCCCTCTCTCTCTCCCACCTCACTTCCTGTCTACTTACTGTCCTATCATAATAAAGGCAAAAAAAAAAAAAAAAAAAAAAAAAGACTACAATTGATTCGACGCCGATAGCCTCGTGGGCAGCACCGACATATAGCGTCTTTGCTATTTCTCGCTTCTACTTCTACTTACTGTCCTATCATAATAAAGGCAAAAAAAGACAATTGAAAAATGCATATATATAAAATTCAACCTGCCAAATTAGCTAGTAGGGGTGACCGCGTTACACGCCACTGCTGAAATCCACCCGCGTTTGGTTATTGTCAAGCCCTGCTGGTAAGTATGCAAGATTCAGCTTCAGCTGCGTTCACTCACCGGCTTCGTTTCTTCTACCTCCTCCTCCTCCTCCTCCTCCTCTGAGCTCTCGCTTGCACCATCATCGTCCTCCTCCTCTTCCTCTGGAAACTCCACGTCTGACTCTCCGGGCGCGATGGGCACGCTGATGGTGAGGTTGGGGTTGGTCATGTAGCTGTCCTCCTCCCCGCTGCGTTCGATGACGCCAGCCGTCCCGTTCCCTTCCGCCCAGTGAGTCTGCTGGCTGAGTCTCTTAAGCTTCAGCATGGCTTTGGCCTCCTTCGCTTTCTGCCGCCGTCGCTTGAAGTTCCCATTGAAGAAGTCGCAGAGCGCCTGCCGAAGCCACAGCATCCCCCGCTGGATCCGTGCGATGGCGATCTGCAGGTTGTTCATTTCTCCGTCTTCGTCCGGAGCCGAGAGGTTGTCCGCGCTAAAGGAGCTGAGGAGCAACGCCAAGAAGAGGTTCAAGACCTGAAGAGAGAGAAGCAGCAACATTCAGGAGAATATAAAACGCTGTAAAGAACATCTCTATGAACTTCAAGGACAATCTCTCCAAATAATATACATTTATACTATTTCTGCAGTGTGCAGCATGCATTCTGTTAATACTTATGTTATTCTCAAAGCATGCAAGTTAACTTTATGCATATATAGAATAAAAGTATTATGCTATTTTATATCAAAGGAGGGACCTGAGCCAAACTAAAAAAATCAATGCATGTTAATGCAATGCATTAAACGCTCTAAACTTCTTGGTAACATCTCATTCAACACTAGAATAATGGTGGTGTTATGCTCAATGGCACAGTGATTCACAGACTGACTCAAACCAGCAACTCTCCAATTATAAGATCTAAGCCAGTGCTTCTCAAACTTGACCATGACCTTAAATAAAGACCGCTGTTAAGGGAGCCAATGAAAACAAGAAAACAAGTCATATTTTAGCTTATTTTACACCTTGTTCTGTCTTATTTGAATACTTTTAAGCCCTCTTGCTTTCCTTTGAAAGTGTGTTGAGTCCTCCTGCATGAGAACAACTGCTCTAAACCCATGTGACTTTTATTATTATGCAGACATTTTGGAGAAACATTAATGTGCAATGAGTGTTTATAATAACTAGGGGTCGTCATGCTCTACAAAAGCATCATAACAATAGTCCATAAAACTTGTGCACTATAGTCTTCCAAATAGCACATGGACTACATCTATGATGCTTTTATGCTGCTTTCAGAAGTTTGACAGCTCCGTCAGCGTACGCTTTCACGCTATGAAAATGAACAGCATCACATCTTTTGTGTTTCTTCCACTGAAGAAAGAAAGTCGTACAGGTGTGGAACAGCACGAGTGTGAGTAAACGATGACAGAATGAACTAACCATGCCTTCAAACGCCACACCACGCACCCAGCATGCCATTTTTCCAGACATTATTTTTTCTGTTTGACTGCGTGTAGGCAGTTGAATTCTATACTTGTTCAAATAAGCTTCACATTTCAAATACAGCTAATTTCTTGTGTCCGAACTATTCACGGTCTCATTCCAGATGGAGTTCTTGTGTAAAGGTCTCATATTCTGTGACACGGGGCGTTTTTGTCGCAGCAGCCGCAGTGTGAGGCCTGTAAACAGCAGGTGAGATGTGGAACTGGTTTTAAATGTCACATCTACCACCTACACGCGCGGAGGGGGTCGACAAGGCTGCGTTCAATGGACAACTGTGTGTGTGTGTGTGTGTGTGTATGTGTTTGAGTGGATGTAGTACAGCACGCTTTGATTAGACACGCACAGCAAGCACAGAGTGCCGGTACTTTGATAATCAACTCAAGCAGCTGCAATTTCCTCCCAATAATTGTTCGGCTGCAGTTCATGAATGAGAGAAGCCAATCAAAATTATTTAAAAGTATAACGCTCGGAATTCCCTTCTCCGAGGATAGTCCAATTACACATGTGAGATGCGAGAGGTACATTTACAAAAATGTTTCATTCACAGATTCCACGGTATTGAAATACTGAAGCAGAAATGTCAAGCAAATAATATTAACTGATACACTTCATTTCTATGATGCAAAACACATTTTTGCCTGTACAAAACACACCACCATTATTCTAGAGTGTTGAATGAGATGTTACCAAGAAGTTTAGAGTGTTTAATGCATTGCATTAACATGCATTGATTTTTTTAGTTTGGCTCAGGTCCATCCTTTGATATAAAATAGCATAATATTTTTATTCTATATATGCATAAAGTAAACTTGCTTGCTTTGAGAATAACAGAACTATTAACAGAATGCATGCTGCACACTGCAGAAATAGTATAAATGTATATTATTCAAATGCATAAAAAACTATACCTTCCATGCAATGTCAGTCGAACACTGTACAACTAGTATAAATGTATAGTATTTGAATGCATGAAATACAATAAAAATACTTTTAATGCAGTGCAAGTCACTTTGGATGAAAGTATCTACCAAATGCATGATGCAAATTATGCTAAAACTAAAACTTCAAAACTTCAAAACTAAAAAGTATACTTCCAATGCAATGTCAGTCGACCACTAATAGTATAAAAAAATAAAAAAATAAAAAATCTATACCTTTAATGCAATGTAAGTTATTTTGGGTAAAATCCTCTACCAAATGCATGATGTAAAATGATGCCATTTAAAAACACATCCAGAGAGATCAATATATAATTCTGCAATACCAAGAGTTGTGCTGAGTAAACACTCACATTACTGGTTACACTAAATCACAATGTCATACAAATAAAATAGAATTGCATCACCATGTGAAAACCCAAATACATATAGAGAGAGAAAGAAAGTATGATTCTCTCTAGCTTAGAAAGTGCAGGCAGAACCTTATCGGGTATCTGTGGGCCAAAACTGTTGCCATAGCAGCACATTGTTTCGGTCACCTGCACAAAGAATAGTTCTGGGGTCACATGCTTCCTCACACTGAGTTGCATTGTTCACCTTGCTTCCTAAGAGGCCGCTGCTGTTGCCCTGGAGCAACCTCAGTCCAGAGTCACTGCTTAAAGGTTCATTAGAGACTGAATTAACATCAGCTCTAGTAAACATGACATTCTCCTAAACTGCTGTTGTTAACACCTGCAAAGAGTGCATGGTGATTGCCGACTTTACGTGTTGTTATGTGGTTGCAGCAGGATGACATACTGTATTAATTTGCACTGAAAGTTTGGGGTCGGTTCGATTTTTTCATGTTTTTCTGCTCACCAATGCTGCATTTTGATAAAAAATACAGTAAAAATCTGAAATATTATTACAACTTAAAATAGCTGTTTTGTGAATATATTATAAAATGTAATTAGGGGCCAAGCGCTGAAGTTGGCGTTATTTTTTTTTTCCGTTTTTTCTTCTTCTTCATCTTCGACTCTGTAAGTCTATGGCAGCCCATAGAACCGCTTGCACCGCTATCCGCTATCACACAGATAGAGGACAGTCTGAACGGTCAACATAGCAAATCTGGAGACTCTAACTCAATCCCTCTAGCGCCACCAGCTGTCCAAACTTGCACTCCCGTTCATGCAAATAACTTTTGAACCGTAAGGGCTAGAAACAAAATACTTTTTCCTCTGATTCCTTGTCTCAATAGGATTCTATTTTCACAGAAATTGAACCAGATCATCTTCAGACCATGCAGACAAAAAGTTATGGAATTCAAGTCGATTTGTCAAACCGTTTTTGAAAAACGCGCAAATGGATTTTACGTAGCGCTTGGGAAAATAGACGTAAGGCTGTTTCTCCTAAACGCTTTATCGTATTCTGATCAAACTTGGTACATGTCATCACAACCATGACCTGAGGTTACATGCTGCATTTTGGCACAGCGCCACCTACTGGTCCGGAGATATGAATTTTTATTTTTGCTCATAACTTCTGAATAGTTCGCCCAAAAATCACAAATGAAATGGTATGGGTCATCAGCACGATGCCTTGAAGGAGCCTGTGAAGTTTCAAGCCAGTGCCACCTAGTGGTAAAATCAAATATTCAAATACTTATGACTTATTTTCAAGGGAGTCCTCTCCTTAGACTCCTGAATCCTTGCCAAATCCAACGATACAAACATTGCTAGGCCTTATGGTTTGTGCAACGTGGTGATTTAGCATTAAAACATCTTTTAGCAAAATGCTGGCAAAAAGTTACGGATTTCGTGTCGATAGAGAAAAAAGTTTTCGTAAAGCGCAACAACAAATTTGAGGTATGATGCCAAAATGACTGTATCTCTGCACTGCTTTGCCCTATTGACACCAAACTTTGCATGTTTCATTGTCACCTTACTTTGACCACACCACATCAGTTTGGTCACAGCGACACCTATTGGTCGACCTTTCAATCATATTTCTAATGATTGTATATTTCCTTCACAAAAAAGCCCAAATTTTTTAACAGTATTGTATCTAATTACAAGTCTAGTTACAAGTGCCATTATTGCTTAAGTATGTAAATGTGGGCTAAAAGATTAACATATAAACCTCAAGTCACAAAATATACAGTCATAGTCAGTCTGACTGATTCCCAGCTCAAGTCATTCTCGTTCTGTCTAAGGTAAGACGTCACAAATACGCACTTGGCCTCCTAATAGGTGACCCGGTGCTCCGGTTACGTTTCCTCTGTGGATCACAGTTTCCAAGACAGTGTTACGTTCACTTGATAACACTGTAAGTGGTGAATTATTCCTAAGCCTCTTGCTGACTTTTCAATAATTACGTTTGCCGCTGATGCCCAGAGGTCACGGGAGTTTCATTCAATGACTCAGTTGATGCAAACAAAAATATCTGTAACTTTTCTTATTTATTCAAAACTGTTAAAAGTCTAAAACAGCCATTGATTGCAAAAGACACACAGGTCTGTCTGTGTAAAAACAATGATGGTTACCGACAGTAGCAGCTATTTTGAGCTGCTGGCGACAGCTAAAGGCCCGTCGGCCCGTTCGATACAGGAGCACAGGGACGGTTCAGGCGTTTAATGTCTCGGGACATGGACCACCATCAGCAGCAGTCATCAGATGCACAGGATTGCATCATCTGCTTACATAAGTTTCGGGGTAAAACACAAGTAAGAAATGTCCTAAAGGAGATCTCTGGAAGGCAAATGGAGATGTATGATAGAGACGGATGTTTCTCCTGACAGCACAGTAACCTCATGTATGTCTCTTTCAGCAATGCCTTAAACTGTGCTCAGATCTGCAATCAAAAGCCAGAGATCTCAACAGAGATCAAGAACTTTTTCGTGTCCTTTTATTTTTCTCAAGGAGAACATATTTTGACACAAAGTTTAAACTTAAAATATATTTGAGAACTCTATGACCAAAGTCTGCAATAGTCAGATATCTCAATATGAACTAAAATATTTCTCAAATTCTTGAGACAAAGTTGACACTTAAAACATATTGAGAGCTCAATGAAAAACCAAATATCTCAATATGAACGCACATATTTCTTAATGAATTTTTGAGGTGAAATTGAACTTGAGTGAAACATTTGAAAACTTTATGAAAACCATATATGTCAATATGAACTTAAATATTTCTCAAAACATTTTTGACAATACATTTTAAACTAAACATATTTGAGAACTCTATGAAAAATAAATATTTCAATATGAACTCAAATATTTCTCAATAAATTTGACAATTTTTAAATTTAAAAAAATATATTTGAAAACCTTATGAAAACCAAATATTTCAACACAAACTCAAACATTTGTCAATAAATTTATGAGAAAAAGTTGAAACTTAAAACATATTTCAGAACTAACAACACCAAATAACTCAATTTGAACTCAAATATTTTTTAGGTAATATTTTGAGGTAAAGTTGAAACTTAAATAAAACATATTTTAAAACTTTATTAAAACAAAATTTCTTAATATGAACTCAAATATTTCTCAATAAATTTGACAAATATTAAAACTTAAAAATATATATTTGAAAACATTATGAAAACCAAATATCTCCACACAAACTCAAATATTTCTCAATAAATTTGACAATTTTTGAAATAAAAAAATATATATTTGAAAACATTATCAAAACCAAATATCTCGACACAAACTCAAAAATTTCTCAATTAATTTATGAGAAAAAAGTTGAAACTTAAAACATATTTCAGAACTAACAAAACCAAATAACTCACTATGAACTCAAATATTTTTTAAGTAATATTTTGAGGTAAAGTTGAAACTTAAATAAAACGTATTTAAAAACTTTATGAAAACCAAATCTCAATATGAATGGAAATATTTCTCAATGCATTTTTGAGACAAATTTTAAACTTAAATAAAACATATTTTAAAATGTTATTAAAACAAAATTTCTTAATATGAACTCAACTATTTCTCAATAAATTTGACAAATATTAAAACTTAAAAATATATATTTGAAAACATTATGAAAACCAAATATCTCAACACAAATTCAAATATTTCTCAATAAATTTGACAATTTGTGAAATTAAAAAAATATATTTGAAAACATTATCAAAACCAAATATCTCGACACAAACTAAAAAATTTCTCAATTAATTTATGAGAAAAAAAACATATTTCAGAACTAACAAAACCAAATAACTCACTATGAACTCAAATATTTTTTAGGTAATATTTTGAGGTAAAGTTGAAACTTAAATAAAACGTATTTAAAAACATTATGAAAACCAAATATCTCAGCATAAACTCAAACATTTCTCAATCAATTTGAGTCAAAGTTGAAACTTAAAACATATTTGAAAACTCTATAAAAACCAAATATCTCAATATGAACTCATATTTCTCGATAAATTTTTGAGGTAATGTTGGAACTTAAATAAAACGTATTCGAAAACTTTATGAAAACCAAATATCTCCATATGAACGGAAATATTTCTAAATACACTTTTGACACATTTTAAACTTACATAAAACATATTTGAGAGCTCTGTGGGAATCAGATCTGTGTTATTGGGTCACTATATTTTGGGCCTCAGGTTGTACCTTTAAGGAGCGCTGTTGTTTTGTGATGTCATAACACTGTTT
This sequence comes from Megalobrama amblycephala, assembly GCF_018812025.1. NCBI lineage: Eukaryota > Metazoa > Chordata > Actinopteri > Cypriniformes > Xenocyprididae > Megalobrama > Megalobrama amblycephala. The sequence continues at coordinate 759,795 of NC_063065.1, forward strand.
CATTGATCAGGACGCTTGCGTTCAGTGACTCTCAGTGAAGTCCAGATGACCCATAAGCCCACTGAGAGCACAGGGCCAAAGATCAATGTGTTATTTTAACTACTGTAAAATCAAACCTCCCAGTGAACTCACACAGCGCTGGTCAATACTGGAGCTTCACATGAACTCAAACACTCGTACATCACAGGGAACAATCTAGAACAAGAGTACAGTAACATCAACCGAGCAAACCCTGCTATTTAGTGTTTCTTAACATCTAAGATTATTCACTGCATTTAATGCATTTAATAAAAACTTATAAAGTAACTAAACTGTCTGTTCTAGGTTAGGTCTTATTAGGTCTACTAATTTGGGAAAAGGAATAATAGAAGCAATATATGTAAATAATTAGGAAAACATAAATATATTATTATTATTTATTTTGAAGACATTTTTTCCCTCTTTTTCCCCTCCAAACCAGTAAGAATGAGCTAATAATAGTGATGCTCGTAAATAAATAAAGAAACAAATAAATAAATTGATTGAATTGAATCCGGCAGTAGTCAGAACACAAACTCCCCTATAAATATCAGAATCAAATACAAAAGCATTTGTTAAATGTCAACATTTGAAGTGAATTATGTAATTCTATTTGGGTCACAGAATCTGTTGTGACAGAAACAGCCTGAGAGCTTGATCCAGAGAGATTCAGAGATTTTAGGAGGTTACCGAGAGTCATTTCACTGACGGTGCAGGTCATATTGCAGCCATGTTATTTTTATTAATATTATTTTATATTTTCAGTTTATTTCAGTTTAAATTTGAGTCATTTTGTTGTGTGCTTTTGTGTTTTGGGAGTTTGCTTGGTGTTTTATTCTTTGTCTCTAATGAAAACATTCAATGTGTGCCGGTGGGATTTTCCCTGTTTTATCATCCAGCGAGTCTGATCACATAATAAAGTACCGGCACGCCTCTCCCCACCTCATCTGAGACACAATAAACTGCTGCATGGTCATATTCTCATAACACAATGAGGGTCGCCCTCTCCGCAGGAAAGCCAAGGACCCGATGAGGAATAAATCACAGCCGGGCCACCGGCGTGGCATTTCAATATGTGAGATGAGACGCTCCATCTACTGGCCTTGAATCCCGGCACCATCCCAACAACAGGGGCTTCAGGTTCGGATCAGAAGGGTTAAAATAACAGGCATGATGCATTTGATCCCATTTCATGCTGAACATGTGACCGAGTCAATTCCACCTGAGCTCAGCCCATCTACCTAATTGGGTCAGTTATATGTATGTATGGATGGATGGATGGCCAATAGCAGGAGGGGTGGAGCCTAACCAAGAGCAATTGGGGGTGGAGCCTAACTAAGAGCAGCAGGGGGTGGAGCCTAATCAGGAGCCCTGGATGAGTGAGCAAACATCATCCAAATCTCTCCCTCACACACACACGCACACACACATATGCACGAACTCCCCATCACCTGCGCTGACTCATCCTGCAATTATCCTGAAATAAACAGGTTATTTGAATTCATGGAATTGTGACTCAAGTGTTTCTGGAAGAATCTGCTACTATTATAGTTCAGACTGAAGAAGCTTTTAAGCTTTTATGTCCTAATACTGTATGCTGAATTATTTGACCTGAGGACATGGGTAATAATTCTCTGTGTTTCGAATGAAATGATGGACAGAACAAATATATAGAATGTATATATATATATATATATATATATATATATATATATATATATATATATATACAAAAAAGAATACATTTTTACCATGCATACAAATAATTTTTTCCCTCTCTCTTGTAATGTTGGGTTTATGAAGGCCTCCCCTTCAATTAACAGCACAGATTATTAACATTCATTATGGAACCCTGAAGTGGCGCTCAAGAAGACGATCCACTCGCCCCGCAACTGCCCGCAGGAAGCCGTGTATTTGAGCCCATTATATTCCAAGGCGGAGCCACATGATTGATGCTCATCCTGTTTATCTGGAGCTCCATGGCAGTCAGAGCAATGAAGCTCTTGAGGGACACTCAAGGCCTTGCTAATGAAATAATGCACTCCAGAAAACATTAAGAGCCCATGAAAGCTAATGACGCCACTGAGTTTCAACCCAGGAGGAGCCCATTTATAGCAATGTGTTCTGATAAAATACCAGCACAGCACAATCGGGATGCGAAATGACATCTTCTGGGGGTTGCTAAGCAAACATCATTACTGTGATTGCTCAAAGATAGGGTTAATAACCTCTAGCACAAAGTATTAGAGTTGAGTGTGTTACCCTATGACCCTTAGTGACCAGACGCACAATTTTCACCTGTTGGACCATAAAACAGATAAACAGGCACACCTTAGCAACCCCCTAGAAACTACCCAGAACACCTCAGCAACCACCAAGAACACTGTCCTGGAAACCACCCAGAAAACCTTGGCACCTTTTAACAACCACCCAGAATGCCTTAGTGACTTCGTAGAAACCTCCCAGAACTCCTTAGCAACTCCCTAGCAACCACCCAGAACGCCTTAACAACACACTAGAACCACCCAGTAACCTCTTAGTAACCACCAGAACACCTTAGCAACCACTTGTACCTCTTAGCAAACCAACCAGAACACCTTAGCAACCACCAAGAACACCTTAGCAATGTGTTAGAAACCACCCAGATCACCCACGCAACCTCCTAGCAACCACCCAGAATGACTTAGTGACCTCCTAGAAATCTTCTAGAACACCTTAGCAGCTCCCCAACAACCACCCAGAACACCTTAGCAACATCCTAGAAATCACCCAGAACATCTTAGTAACCTCTTAGTAACCACCAGAACACATTAGCAAACACCTAGAAACCACTTAGACCTCTTAGCAACCCCCTAGCAACCACCAAGAACACCTAAGCAATGTGCTAGAAACCACCCAGAACACACTCGCAACCTCCTAGCAACCACCCAGAATGCCTTAATGACCTCCTAGAAACCTCCCAGAACACCTTAGCCACTCACTAACAACCACCCATAACACCTTGGCAACATCCTAGCAACCACCAAGAGCACCTTAGCATCTCCCTAGCAACCACCAAGAACACAGCAATGTCCTTGAAAGCACACAGAATACCCTCACAACCTCCTAGCAACCACCCAGAATGCTTTAGTGACCTCCTAGAAACCCCCCAGAATACCTTAGCAACTCTCTAACAACCACCCATAACACCTTATCAACATCCTAGCAACCACCAAGAACACCTTAGTCCAAATAAAAATACCGAAATAATCAATTGAGATAAAGTTAATTCTGAATGAATTTAATTAGCTGGATTATCACAGTTGTTAACATGTGATTACTAAAACATAAAACCATTTTACATTGATTTTACATTGAAAAATAACTTTGTGATGAGACATAACGTCACGGTGATATATGATTTTGGCCATAGGGCACATCCCATATGTATGTATGTCCAGATTCCCACAGGACACCGTTTCAATCCACCCACCTGCGTTACGCTTAATTAACTGGGAAGGTGGCCGCACCTAACCGAGGATTATTAGCTGGATTTTTCTCACCACTACACCTGCCCACTTCTGCACACTCAAAATACATGCGGCAGACTCTCTGCATGAAAGGAGGAGAGAAAGACACCACATGTGTGTGTTTCCATCCGTGAGCTCGTTCTGCAGGTATCATGCCTCGACTACACTCTGACCCGATGCACAGAACACAGCTTAAAATAAAGCATTACCTCAGACAGATGACTAGTATTATCATATGCTACCTTTGACGAAACAACAGGTGGCAAATGTGTCCATCAGTCAAAGGACGGCATGAAGAACACCTCCACAAAACAACAAACAGACCACCAGCTAAAAGGAAATACTTGTATTGTGCCATGAATTGTGCTTCGATACACTTCAAAATGCAAATACACATTCAGCCACTTCAAAGTTTGGAGGTTTTGAAAGAATTGAATACATTTATTCTGCAATAATGCATTAAACTAATTGCGGTCTTTAGCCTCTTTGTTAGAGCACCCAACTCCCATGCCGTGGACCGGGGTTCGAGTCCCGCTTAGAGCGGACGGTTCGAACAGCAGGGGTTATATTGGTGCCGTGACCCGGATGAGAGTGAGGTTTAGGGGGGTGAGTGTAACGGATGTAGGCTGGTAAGAGCTGTGCATATAAACTCCACTCCCCTGATCTCAAGAGGCACGCTAGAGACTGTGGTCTTTAGCCTCCTTGTTAGAGAGCCCAACTCCCATGCCGTGGGCCCGGGTTCGAATCCCGCTTAGAGAGGACGGTTCGAACAGCAGAGGTAACATTGGTGCCGTGACCCAGATGAGAGTGAGGTTTAGGGGGGTGAGTGTAACGGATGTAGGCTGGTAAGAGCTGTGCATATAAACTCCACTCCCCTGATCTCAAGAGGTGCGCTAGAGACTGCAGTCTTTAGCCTCCTTGTTAGAGAGCCCAACTCCCATGCCGTGGACCGGGGTTCGAGTCCCGCTTAGAGCGGACAGTTCGAACAGCAGGGGTTACATTGGTGCCGTGACCCGGATGGGAGTGAGGTTTAGGGGGGTGAGTGTAACAGATGTAGGCTGGTAAGAGCTGTGCATGTAAACTCCACTCCCCTGATCCCAAGAGGCACGCTAGAGACTGTGGTCTTTAGCCTCCTTGTTAGAGAGCCCAACTCCCATGCCGTGGACCCGGGTTCGAGTCCCGCTTAGAGAGGACGGTTCGAACAGCAGAGGTTAACATTGGTGCCGTGACCCGGATGAGAGTGAGGTTTAGGGGGGTGAGTGTAACGGATGTAGGCTGGTAAGACATTTTGAAAGAATTTAATACATTTATTCTGCAAGAATGCATTAAACTAATTGCGGTCTTTAGCCTCCTTGTTAGAGAGCCCAACTCCCATGCCGTGGGCCTGGGTTCGAATCCCGCTTAGAGAGGACGGTTCGAACAGCAGAGGTTACATTGGTGCCGTGACCCAGATGAAAGTGAGGTTTAGGGGGGTGAGTGTAACGGATGTAGGCTGGTAAGAGCTGTGCATATAAACTCCACTCCCCTGATCTCAAGAGGTGCGCTAGAGACTGCAGTCTTTAGCCTCCTTGTTAGAGAGCCCAACTCCCATGCCGTGGACCGGGGTTCGAGTCCCGCTTAGAGCGGACAGTTCGAACAGCAGGGGTTACATTGGTGCCGTGACCCGGATGGGAGTGAGGTTTAGGGGGGTGAGTGTAACAGATGTAGGCTGGTAAGAGCTGTGCATGTAAACTCCACTCCCCTGATCCAAGAGGCACGCTAGAGACTGTGGTCTTTAGCCTCTTGTTAGAGAGCCCAACTCCCATGCCGTGGACCGGGTTCGAGTCCCGCTTAGAGAGGACGGTTCGAACAGCAGAGGTTACATTGGTGCCGTGACCCGGATGAGAGTGAGGTTTAGGGGGGTGAGTGTAACGGTTGTAGGCTGGTAAGACGTTTTGAAAGAATTTAATATATTTATTCTGCAAGAATGCATTAAATTAATTGCGGTCTTTAGCCTCCTTGTTAGAGAGCCCAACTCCCATGCCGTGGACCCGGGTTCGAGTCCCGCTTAGAGAGGACGGTTCGAACAGCAGAGGTTACATTGGTGCCGTGACCCGGATGAGAGTGAGGTTTAGGGGGGTGAGTGTAACGGTTGTAGGCTGGTAAGACGTTTTGAAAGAATTTAATACATTTATTCTGCAAGAATGCATTAAATTAATTGCGGTCTTTAGCCTCCTTGTTAGAGCACCCGACTCCCATGCCAGCAGACCGGGGTTTGAGTCCCGCCCAGAGCGGGCGGTTGGAACAGGAGGGGTTACATAAATATAGTATAGCAATAAATTCACATGATATCATGCAATCTTGTTTCAAACATTCTTCAGTCTAAATAATCTGCAGAAGAAAGTAAAAGCAAACAAAATTAAAGCAGACCAAATATTGTCTCGACTCACATTCCCAAAAGATTTCTTTCCCAGTTGTCCCTCGAGTTGTTGGAGTCGGTCTACAATAACAGATGTTCAGTAGGGGTTACAGTGATCCCGAATGACCTCTGACCCCGCATACACTTGTTGTTAAAGTGAATCAGCTTAGCTGTGCTTTTGGCAGATGTATCGTTAGCCATAAAAAGCCAAGCAAAGATTCCTCTTGATCCAAGTTATTTCTATCCAAGAAACCAACAATTTATAAAACGTTGACTCTAAGCTAACATGGTTCATTTATTAACCATAAACAAGGCATTTTACTATAACAGCATTCTCTCTTTCTCTGCATTTCACTAATCAAGCTTATACATGCAGATATTGTTATGATAAACTAATTGTGCTGTTCCCACTTTGTAAGTTGGTTCAGATAAAAGCGCATGTAATGTAATCTACAATAATTATGTGACATTTCCAAGCGAAATACACACACACACACACACACAGCTGAAGAGAGCTGAAACCCAAGATCCTGTTACACACACACTATCTCGAGGTGACAATCACATGCGATCAGCCGTTGAACAAGCGTTTTCTCCCTAAAAGGGCAGGATGCTCACGGACAGTTGGCGGGTCACTAAGACAGACGTTATCTAAACTCTCAGATATAACGTTTCTCACTGAGATCTTGCCTAAGGAATGACATGAACTGCTTTAGGAAAGGGACGTTCCCTGCGGGACCCGTTATAGGATTAAACCTTAGAGCCGTGGGTGGGAGTGGGTGAAATCCTGAAGAGTTTTCAGCAAGATCGACATGGATAAATTGGGAGTTTTGTTATTTGTTGCTTCTCACTTGGGAAGTCTTTTTAAAAAAAAAAAAAAAAATCCCTGAATCAGTTGCAATGAAGTTAAATATCTAAAAATTCAGTCATTCTTTAACATTATTCTTTAACAAAAATGAAACTCAAAGAGGAATGCAATACCATTCATAAGAATTTTTTTGAAAGAGTCTCTTCTGCTCACCAAGGCTGCATTTATTTGATCAAAAATACAGTAAAAATGTGAAATATTATTATAATTTAAAACAGCTGTTTTCTATGTGAATATATAGTAAACTGTAATTTATATCCAATGATCAAAGCTGAATTTTCAGCATCATTACTCCAGTCTTCAGTGTCACATGATCCTTCAGAAATCATTCTAATATGATGAATTGCTGCTCAGTTCATATATCTGAGGAAACTGTGATACATTTTTATGTTTCCGGAAATCTTTGATGAACAGAAATCTTTTGTAACATTCTAAATGTCTTTACTGTCACTTCTGATCACTTTAACACGTCCTTGCTGCCTATGTAGTGCACTCAACGTCAGTCACTCAAGAGGCTCCATGACCGCACAGCCGCTCACTGGGTTTTTGGAACAGAGTTATGGATTTGTCATCGCAACCCTGAGCAGCTCGAGATCTGATAACATCAATTTCACCTCTCCAGTTACTCGGCCGCGCTTTGAATAATTCTGATTATCCACACAGGTGCATCGATCCCAGCGTGTCCATATCCATCTGGAGTGATGACTGAGTCCAAACACACACACACACAAATCACACGCTAAGAATAGTCGCCCTGATCTGTTTACCTGGGAGCCTCTACAAACCAACCCAACATCAGTGCCTTCCTGTGAACTTCATGTCTGTCTTTGTGTGTACGTGACCGCAGCGCTGCGTTCACTGAGATCTCAGCTACAAATACAAACTACAAATACAAACACCAGCCTGGCAACTTTGGCGCGGGAATCCAGCAAACTTTATTTTATTACAATAAAAACTACTGGTGTATACTGGTAAAAATGATTTCATCAAGTATGTGTTCCTGGATCAACATCTTTGTTGATCCTGCAACAACAACCAGGATAAAAATCAGGTCACATTTCACCCGACAAAAAGATAAAATAATATAAAATAAAATAAAATAAAAATGAATAAAAAATAAAATAAAATAAATCTAAAAATGTAATAAAATAAAAATAATAAAAAATAATACAATTAAATAAAACTTAAATAAAATAAAAATTATATAATAAAAATTTATGAATAAAATAAAATAAAAATAATGAAGATTAAAAAAATAAAATGTAAATAAAATTAAAAAATAAAATAAAATAAAATAAAATAATATAAAATAAAATAAAATAAAATAAAATAAAATAAAATAAAATAAAATAAAATAAAAAATAAACACCAGGCTGGGAAGAATCCAGTGAATTATAATTTGTTACAACATAAAAACTAAAAACTACTATGTATTCTAGTAAAACAAATAAATAAATTCATTAATTAATTAAAATAATATAATATAAAATAAATAAAATAAAATACAATGAAAAAAATAATAAAATAAATTACATTATAATATTATAATAATGTAATTACATTACATTATTACATAAAATTAAATAATAAAATTAAATAAATCAAAGAAATGCATATGTTGGAGATTATTACAGTCAGCTATTTTCTGAGCACACACACACACACACACACACACACACACACACACACACACACACACACACACACACACACACACACTTACCTAGTAGTCATAAACACTGAAATAAATGAGGGAAGTAAAGCAAATAATGCTAGACATGAGTGACAGATTCAGAATTTGGCCAAATGAAGGCGTCTTACATTCACTGAGATCTCAGATGTCTCAATTGCTCACCTCAGCCCAATGACCTACAAATACAAACACCAGGCCGGCAACTTCAGCTAGTGACTAATAATGCTGCTGTATTTATGTGTCCCGTACCCACAGGAATCCGGCGAATCCGAATCCAACATATCCTGACACCTGTTATTCACATCAAACACTGGAGATTACCAACAAAACACCTTTAATGATATACTAACTATGAATAATTCTGCTCTGTGAATGTGGATGAGAACAAACGAGTGCTTGAATAAGCATTTAACGTACTACAGGTGCAGTTTAGAGGTATTTGATCTTTTGGCCTTTCATTCAACTACAAATGAAGATTTATGAGCGTTTCTAGTGGCTTTCTCACATTACCACAGCTAACACAGTAGAACAAACACAAATACAACCGGCACACAATGAAGTACACAGCTTATTTGAATAAAAAAGACACTGTTTGTGATGAAAGAGTGGTTTATGAAATCATATTTCATGCTAAAATCTAAACAAAAATAAGAAATTATATTTTGAATAAACATAATTTCTTTGCAAAAGGAAAATAAGCCTTTTTAAAAATTATTTTGACATTATCAACATGAAATCTTTTCTAAATGCTCATTAAAAAAATCTGTAATACAGTATTTAAAATCAATAAAATAAAATCAATAATATAAAATTAAAAAAATAATTAAAAAACAAAATAAAATAACTTTTTGCTAAAATAATAATTATTATAATCAACTATTTCCTAAACGAGACACACCCACACTTTTTCACATATTTTAACAATATTAAAATGTATTCTTAATATTAATTATTAATAATATATATTTTTAATAATCATTTTAAGCCATTTTTTAATTATTTTGCCATTATCTACATGAACATTTCTCCCAAAATGATCATAAAAAATCTCATTCTCATTACTTTAATCGAATCATCTGAATCTGAAATCTGAAAATCATCTTTTCCGGATGCATTAAAATCAGCATGAATCAATTCAAAGCACTACAAACTATTATTTAAAATTATTATTAAATGATAATTTATTACAATAAAAACTACTATGTATAGTAAAAATAAAATGCATGAAATAAAGCAAATAATGCCTGACACGAGTGACAGACGCAGAATTTGTCCAAAAGAAGGCATCGTTACGTTGTCAGCCTTGTTCAAAGTGCCTATGATGCCTTAAAATACTGCCTAGGTAGGCAGCTACCACATTTAGAGTCTCAGAACCAAAAATACATTGTGCATATTGAGTTCAACACTCGCTCGGTGTAATCAAATGAACCACTGGATTGTTTGCAATTCAAATGCATTGTGTGCAAATTCAAAACACATTACCCAACTCACAATGCGTCACGCCCCGCGGCCCCTGTAAATTCTTCCACAGTCTCTAAGTGACTAGTCGGGGTGATCTAAAAATATCAATGGTGTAACAAAGGTACAACTATTTGACCTTTAACTGCCGTATGCAAATGAAATCATGCAGGAAAGATCAGGTCACAGTATTCGAGCGATGCCACACATCCGCAGTGTTTATGAAATGCTCGTCAGTGTATCGGAGGTGATTCTTTCCTATCTGCAGCCACACAATCATCAGTCCAACAGCGTCTCTAAAGGCAGCGAGAATGGAAAAGCCCTCGTACTGACAGACACGCCGTCTCGCCCAGCTTCAATTCCCCCAGCCTCACATTTGCATGTGTTAATCGCTCTGGTGAAACGGTCTGCATTTGCTTCCATCTGTACCGAACCCTCTGTTATGTAATATCAATATCTTATAAACAGGCCCAGATGCAATCTGCACACTTATTTTACAGTACTGCACACTGTCTAGACTCTAGATGGAGAAACTCTCGCAGGGTTTGCATTGGATACTGAGCTCAGGGGTGATATTTAGCATATTTTCTGTGGGAGAAAACCTGCAGAATGAAAATCTCAGTAAGATTTTTTTTTTTTAGTACTCTGATTCAGCAAGGATACATTCAACTGATCAAAAGTGACAGTAAAGACATTTATGTTACAAAAGATTTTTATTTCAAATAAATTCTGTCCTTTTGAACCATCTATTCATCATTGAATCCTGAAAATAAAAATGTATTACGGTTTTTCACAAATTTATGAACTGTTTTCAACATTTATGATAATCATAAATGTTTCTTGAGCAGCAAATCAACATATTAGAATGATTTCTGAAGAATCATGTGACACTGAAGACTGGAGTAATGATGCTGAAAATTCAGCTTTGATCACAGAAATAAATTATATTTTACTATATATTCACATAGAAAACAGCTATTTTAAATTGTAAAAACTTTTTACATTTTTACTGTATTTTGAAAAAATAAATACACCCTTGGTGTAGTGTTAATTTCGTCAGACGAGACGAGACGAAATATGTTCGTCAACGACCTTTTTTTTCATGACTAAGACGAGACGATGACAAGACTGCACCACTGTCCAAAAACGCTGACTAAGACTAAATTAACATGCATTATTGTTGACGAAAAAAGACGAGACGATAATGTTTTGTATAAAATAAAAACTAAGATAAAATCTCTCTTCATTTTCGTCTACAATCGTCTCTGCTTTTTCATCAGCTGTTACGCCTTTAAAATATTCAGAATGAGTTCGCGGCTTCGCGCTGTTGCTCAAGTTAAGCCTCGCTGAAGCCTTGTTTACACTGCATGCGTGTGCGGCTCGTTACGGCTCCGGCAAGGTGTTGTTCCGTCCTCTGCGCGGTCAACTCAAACAAAGAAATTTCAAGTTTTTCAACTTTGAATCTCTTGTCGTCAGTTTCTAGTGATGTAAAATATGAGCGGGAGTTTACACAGGGTGATTATTTTGACTTTGTTTTGTATTTGAGCTGCGCGTCTTGGAGGCGAGGCGCCTATCTTTAGCGAAGCGGCGCGTCGAGCCGCTTCTCAAACGCTTCTCAAACGCACCGCGGCGCGGCTGGTGTAAACACAAGCATTGACTAGAGTGGCCGTGTATCAGCTCCGGTAGCCGCGTCGCAGCCGCACACGCGTGCAGTGTAAACGAGGCTTTACAGGTCTCATACGCCTGTGGCTGCAACACGAAACTGCTGAACACACAACACCCAAAGCGAACACGAGTGACAAGCGACGACGACATGCTAGCTTTTGAATTGTGTTGGTTAAAATAAAATACTCTTCAGAACAGGTTAATCATTTGTGAATGTGTCTCCTAAATCAGAAATTGAAAAACCAGACACGTTTAACATTTGCATTCAACAAAAATCTTTCAACAAGTGTATTTTGTCAGGTAATTATGACATTTAACCAATGTTTGAGATATGTGAAACACTTTTTTTACTGAAATGTTTATCAGTAATAATCTCAGTAATAATGTGTTATTTTTTAAAAAAGACTACAATTTTTTGACTAAAACTAGACTAAAATTAAAAGACTTTTAGTCGACTAAAACTTGACTAAGATACCTTGAGTTTTCTTTTGACTAAAACTAGATTAAAATGACGAGACGTTTAGTCGACTAAAACTTGACTAACAAAAAAAGATATGTGAATGACTAAATATGACTAAAACTAACAAGGACATTTGGCACAAGACTAAGACTAAGACTAAATTAAAAATAGGTGACGAAATTAACACTACCTTGGTGAGCAGAAAAGGCTTCTTTCAAAAACGTCTAAATGAACTCAAACAATTGAATGCTGGAAAACTTTTTGGAGACAATCATTATTTTTGCAGTTCCATTTGGTGCCACTAGTAGCGCTGAAATCACACATTACAGCTTTAAAGGGGTCATGGCATGGTATGTTCCTCAAGTTTTTTGCACACACACACACAAAAAAACATATTTGCAGAAAAACAATTATTTTCAACCTTCATTCTGAGCCTCTGTCTAAAATTATCAGTTTTTAAGATGCAGCTCCTTTAAGGCTTGCCAGTAAATGCCCACTGTTATGATTGGCTAACGTCATTGCATAGTAAAACGCATCAACGCCCACTCGCTATTTCACAACAAAAGTTTCTTTGCAAACTCTCCATTACATACATATGTCTCATCCAGTGCCTCATTTACAAAACAATCAGCAGTCAAATGCTCCGAACAAACATAATCCTCCAACGCGATCCGGGACGCCATTAAAATAAACCATCCACTTGTTCCTGATGCTGGAATCATTCTGAAGTCTGTACAGAGTCAAAGCGAACGTTCTTTCACTCTTCCAATTGTCCTTTTGTCAGCTGACTCAAGTGCGTGGAGTATGTTGGAAAATTAACACATCTGTATACTGTATCAGTGTAGACAGCGTCAGTCATTATAATGACTTCTATTTGCTTTTGATGCGACGCTTCACATCCAGTGTAGGCAAATGTCAGCCGTTAAGTGACTGAATGCCAGTGGGCGGGGCCTATGTGCAATAATGTATAACTATTGGTCGATGTCTTGCTCCGGATATAGCTTGTCAAATTTGCCCTATTTGGGTGTGAGCAAAAACACGCCGTTTTTGTGTGTGTCCCTTTAAATGCAAATGAGCTGCTGCTCCAGAAGAGGGCGGAGCTTTAACAGCTCAACAACAACAAAGCTGGAGAATCTCACGCAGCCAAAATGAGGATTGTCAGTAACGGTGTTCAGCCTTACATTGTTCAAACCGGAGTCGACACTGATGGAGAGACTCAGGAAGAAGTTACAACTTTTAGACGTTTCTGAACGATTAGTGGATAAATTGATGTAGTTGCTGTGGAGTTGATTCAACTCATCCACTAGCATGTGCCGTCATGTTCATCTTTTGTGTTGAATTGACCCTCGTTTGTGAAGCAGTCCGGCATAAAATGACGGCATGTCAACAACACTCTACTACAACAACTCTTCCTCTTCTCTAAAGCAGCCCAACATGGCCCCGCCCCCTTTGTTGCCTATTCTCGGGGGCGGGGTTTATGTAAATTTTAGGGTTTGTGATGTCACTAACCCAGGGAGGATCTCGTTATAGTCCCTAAACAGCGATTTCCGTAAAATAAAATATCTCCTTTGCATTGAACTTTGAGCGTCGTAACTTTGCAGATGTTGTTTATGATCAAACAGCAACATTACACACTAACTAAAGTTAAAAAAGTCAAATCATAATCATCCACCCCTTTAAGCTATAAAACTTGCAGGATGTTTTAACAGTACAAATACCTCTTATATATTAAAAGATCAATGCAAATTTGATTTCTCATGTTATGTTCTGTTTAAAAGGATCTGTGGTATAAACACAAACACTCACATCTCACATTTGGGGCTTTGCAGGAACTAGCGAGTTATTGAGATCAATTACCCATGAGCCACTGAGCCAGACAATTCACCCCAGACGTTACCGGGGCAATTATTGCACACGAAGACTTTGATTAAAAACCGTCCCCTAAATAAAAAACATATCACAGGTCTTTCAAATAAAAGATCCATTAATTATGCAGGTATGCATCCAAAATCAAAAGAAATTATTTTAATTACTTTATCAATTTGTATTTCTCACATCACTTTAATCAGCGTGGACAAGATTCAAACAGAGTTCATGATGTAAACGGTCTGAGTTAATCAGAGGCGGTGCAAATATGACCCTCAGCAATAATAACGCGGGTTTATTATGACACGAGCGTTGAGAGACATTTCAACCGGCAGCCAATATTAACACACGATTATTAACGCTTCCTTAAAAGCGAACTTACCACGAGGTTCCCGATAACCATGACCAGCATGAAGACCAGGATGCAGAGCGGCTGTCCGGCCACTTCCATACAATCCCACATGGTCTCAATCCACTCTCCGCACAAGACCCGAAACACGATGAGGAACGAGTGGAAGAAGTCCTTCATGTGCCAGCGGGGCAGCGTACAGTCCTTGGAGATCTTGCACACGCACGACTCGTAGTTCTTCCCGAACAGCTGCATGCCGACCACGGCGAAGATGAAGACGATGATGGCCAGAACCAGGGTCAGATTCCCCAGAGCGCCTACGGAGTTCCCGATGATCTTGATCAGCGTGTTCAGAGTCGGCCACGACTTCGCCAGCTTGAAGACTCTCAGCTGAAGGAGAAGGTGGAGAGTCAGAACAAGCAAACGCGACAAAAACCAGTCGGTCAGTTAGAAGCGTGTTTTACCAGTCTGAATGAGCGCAGGACGGAGAGACCCTCCACGTTGGACAGACCCAACTCCATGAGACTCAGACTCACGATGAGACTGTCGAAGATGTTCCAGCCCTGCTGAAAGTAATAGTACGGGTCCAGAGCGATGATCTTCAGAACCATCTCAGCTGTGAAGATACCTGTGAACACCTGACAAACACAGGAGATGAAAGAAGTTGGTTTGTCTTCAAACAATGTACGTTCATGCATTTGGATGACGCTTTTGTCCAAAGCGACTTGCATTGCATTTCGATGCTATACATTTTCTGTGAATTGAACCCAATTAAACTATTTGAGCTACAAGAATAATTATATATATATATATATATATATATATATATATATATATATATATATGTTGGTATGTATGTATATATACAGTATACATACAGTGTATATACACACACACACATATCTTGTATATTTAAATGTAAATAAATGCATGTATAAATATAAAAAAATATATATGTGTGAATGTATAAATAAATGTATAAATTAGAGCTGTCAAAACGATTAATTGCGATTAATTGCATCTAACATAAAAGTTTTTATACATATATATATATATATATATATATATATATATACACACACAATATAACAACAAATTTTATAAACATATGTTTGCATAAATATATATATATACAGTATACATACAGTATATATATATATATATATATATATATATATATATATATATATATATGCACAAAAACACACACATATTATATATTTACAAACTTTTATGTTAGATGCGATTAATCATGATTAATCGATTTGACCACTAGTATAAATGTAAATAAATTAATGTAAATATTAATAAATATATACATGTGAATATATAAATAAATGTATAAATGTAAATAAATTGATGTACAAATTTAAATATATACATGTGAACATAAATTAATGAATGCATTTACATTTAATGTAGCAGTGATTTTTTTTTTTTTTTTAATTTATGTATGACTTATTTTTATGTACTTCTGAGTACTATACTATTACTGGCAGCTGAAAGCATATTTAAATTATATATATATATATATATATATATATATATATATATATATATATATATATATATATATATATATATACACACACACACACAGACAGACGCAGATGGAAGAAATGCTGTGACCTGCATCATCCACTGGATTGATTGATTATATATAATATATATACATAAAACATGCAAGGGGGGCGGGGCATGTGTAGAACTTTGTGATTGACAGGCAGTCCGATCCTGCAGAATCCTGAGATATTCTGCGTGGGCTGGCAAATTGCTCTTTGTTGCCATGGACACCAGGTGCGTGTATCTCAGACAGGTCTGCCGCTTGCTTTGGGGTTTTTTCTATGTAAAAGTCGCTCTGTTTCTTGTATCTCGGAGAAGCGCGTGTGGATGTGACTATGATACGTGACACGGCAGCAGGAAGCGTACAGGACGAGTCGCACGGACATCTGAGGGAAACACACGCTGTGAAGATGACCAGACCAGAAGATCGTCTCTGGTTCTGCCTCACATCCCATAATTAACTCTTTCATCTAAAGAATAAACAGAGATCTGGAAAAACATCTTCATCCTCTTTGAGAGTGAATCTCATGAAAACACGTTCAGGTCACATTTCACACGAGCAAAAAAAAATAAAAAATAAAAAATAATAAAATAATAAAAATAAATAAATAAATAAATAAATAAAAATAATGTTATATACTATGTAATGTACATCAAATAAACATTTTTTTGTGTGTGTGTTGAGCCTGGACATTAATTCTCTTTATTGTAATTTAGTATTTTTATTGTATTACAGTAAAAATGTCAGTAATACAAATTTGTATTTGTTTATTAAAATCAGCATAATTTAAACACATCACAATAAATAGTACTATTATGTAGTAATATAAATACTTTAATTAAAATGATATGAAAAAGAATGAATTTTAATAAGAATTTTGGGGAGAAAGTGCTTAATAGTTGATTTCCTATAATAATAAAAAAATATGTATATATATTTTATTTTTGTTTAAAATTTTTTTTTCTTAACAAATAAAATAGTAAAATTAATAAAATAAAAATAATGTTATATATTATGTAATGCACATCAAATACACATTTTTTTTGTGTTGAACCTGAACATTAACTTTACTTTATTGTAATATAGTATTTTTATTGTATTACAGTAAAAATGTCAGTAATACAAATTAGTATTTGTTTATCAAAATCAGCATAATTTAAACACATCACAATAAATATTACTATTATATAGTAAAATAAATGCTTTATTTTTCATATTATTTTAATTAATAAATTTTAATAAGAATATTGGGGAGAAAGTGCTTAGTTGATTTCCTATAATAATAATAATAATAATAATATATATATATATATATATATATATATATATATATATATATATATGTATGTATATTTTCTCTTTCCTATATCTTTCTTTTGATTTTGGGGTAAAACATGAGATTCGCCCTTGAAGTGATTTTTTTTCAAACTCCACGTCAGTCTATAGTGAGTCATTTTCATATCAGTGATAATGAGATGTTGGTGATCGTAACAGATTCATACAGATGCATCATCATCATCATCATCATCAGCGTGTGCCCTGATGCCCGTGGAGCCGTGCCGCCCGCCGCAGACATCCCTGACAGCTCGTGCCCGCGGTCTCTCCCAGCTGCTTAAGTAAGCACCGCGCGCTCAGATCCAATGTGACTGCGCTCGGAGAGGCTCCGGAGCCTCCGTCAGCGCTCGCCTCTCAAACGCAGGAGCTGTTCGCACATTAACATTTCCATGAAGCAATTAACTCTGCACACAGCTCGTTATCCCTGAGAGTCGCCCACTGAACGATGCAGGAGGGCATCTCTGAAGCTGTGGGCGAAGGAACTGAGAGCGAGTTCACAGTGACGGACACGCCGATGACCAGATGCGCTCGGACACCTGGAAATGACATCATCATGTCACAGTCGACACCTCTGAAGCTAACGATGTAATCAAACGCCTCAGGTGGTCAGCCGCGGTCTCCACGCGGAAAACAACAGAAATAGAAGAAAAATAATTAAACTGACATAAAATAAAAAGACTTAAATTAAAAATTAAAAAATACTGAAGTTGAAATAAAAGTATTTCAAAGCTAAATAGAAATATTACAAAAAACTAAAAATGACAAAAGCACATAAAATTAAAATGAAATAATAAATTTGTGAATTTTTTTTTCGTTAACTCAAATAAAATGACTTAAATTACTAAAACTAAAAATTAGATAGAAATATTTAAAAACTAACAAAAATGACAAAAGCACATAAAATTAAAATGAAATAATAAATGTGTGAATTTTTTTTTTCGTTAACTGAAATAAAATGACTAAAATTACTAAAACTAAAAATTAGAAATATTTAAAAACTAACAAAAATGACAAAAGCACATAAAATTAAAATTACATATTAGATTTGTGGATTAATATGGTTTTTGTTAATTGAAATAAAGCTAAAATAAAATAAAATATAAATATTAGAAGAAAATTTAGAAACTTAAAATAAGTTTAAAGTACTAAAATTACTAAAACTAAAATACAAAAAAATAAATAAATGAAAGCCTAAATAGAAATATTACAAAAAAAACTAAAAATGACAAAAGCACACAACAAAATTAAAATGAAATAATAAATTTGTGAAAAAATTATTTCGTTAATTGAAATAAAATAAAATATAAATATAGAAAAAATAGAAGAAACATTTTTAAAAAGTTAAAATTAAAATTACTAAAACTAAAAAAAAAATAAAGCTGAATAGAAATATTTAAAAACTACAAAAAATGACAAAAGCACATAACAAATTTTAATTAAATATTAATTTTAATTTTAATAAATTAAATATTAGTTTAAAGTACTAAAATTACTAAAAACTAAAAATTAATTAAAAAATAAAGCTAAATAGAAATATTACAAAAAAAAAATACTAAAAATGATAAAAGCACATCAAATAAAAATGAAATATAAAATTTAGCAGTTGAGGTCCTTGTTAACTAAAACTAATAGAAATTTCTTTCCGAAACTGAAATAAAGCTGAAATAAAATTAAGTATTAAAACTACTAAAACTGAAATAAAATAAATGAAAGCTAAATAGAAGCATTTAAAAACTACTAAAAATGACAAAAGCACAACAAAATTATATATTATATGTAAATGTGATCATTCAATTTCATTTATTAAATGTATTTATTAATTCAAATTAAATGTGACAAAAGCTCATGACAATGAATGTGAAAATATAAATAAATATATAAATATAAACATGAATGAAATCTCTAATATCTCAAATTAAATGAGATTAAATGGAGATCATCGTTTCTAAATGATGTCTAAGATTCGCTGAAGTCAGAGATGTCAGTATCAACCCACATGATCTGAACTTTACAGCTCTGTAATCGTAACTTTATTTAGGAGAGAAATCTGAGACTGATCTTTACATGAACCTGTGAGCGCTCACGGACGTCTCTGTCTCCACCCGTCAGTGTGAGCTCCTCCGTCTGACACAGATTACAAACAACATGTGACCTCTGACTCTGAGCCGCTGTGACCTCCGGCCTGAGCGCAGCGACACACGCTAACACACGCTAACACACGCGTGACTCACGGCTGTCTGCCTCTCTCTCTCTCTCTCTCTCTCTCTCTCTCGCTCAACAAATGCTGCGTAAGCCAAACATTCAACAGTTCACATTCAACCTCACACGGGATGAGATGACACAACAGATCAAATCTCATGTCTTTGAGACCAATAACAAAACCTTTTTAAAAAATGTAAATGAATTCAAATTAAATATGCTGAATTATGCAAAGCTGAATTAAAATAAAATAAATGCTGCCTTGGCAATGAACTGACAAAATAATTTAAAGTACTAAAATTATTAAAACTATAACTGAAATAAAAATCAATTAAAGCTGAATAGAAAAAAACTACCAAAAATGAAAAAAAGCACATAAAATTAAAATTAAATATTAAATTTAGCAGTCAGGGTCTTGATACTGCAAACAATATGGATCTTTATTCTACTTATTGTTATTGTCAACTAAAACTATTAACATAATTGAAATAATTATTTGAAATAAAGTTGAATAAAATAAAATAAAATAAAATAAAATATTAGATGAAAAAATACAAATGCTGCCTTGGCAACTAACTGACATAAAATAATTATTAAAATAACATAAAAATTATTAAAACTACAACTGAAATAAAAATCAATTAAAGCTGAATAGAAAAATAAAAAAACAAATACAAGAAAAGCACATAATAAAATTAAATATTAAATTTAGCAGTCATGAATAAACTAAAGTAAACTAAAATAAACTAAACTAAAATAAAACAAAACAAAATAAAATATTAGATTATAAATAAAATAAAGTTTTAAAATGAAAAAAAAAAAAAAAAAAACTGAAAAAGAAATTAAATATAAATATAAATAAATATAAATATTAGATGAACAATTAAAAATGCTACCCTGGCAACTAACTGACATAAAATAATTTAAAGAATAGAAAAATTAAAAAACAAAAAACAAAAAACAAAAAAACAAGAAAAGCATAAAATTAAATATTAAATTTAGCAGTCATGAATAAACTAAAGTAAAATAAAATTTAAAAAATAAATAAATAAATAAATAATAAAATAAAATAAAATAAAATAAAATAAAATAAAATAAACACTGCCATGGCAACTAACTAATAAAATAAAGTACTAAAATTACTAAAACTAAAACTAAAAAATAAATTAAAGCTAAAAATAAATAAATATAAATGTTGAAAAGTATAGTATTAAAACACTAAAACTAAAATTGAAATAAAAATAAATGAAAGCTAAATAGAAATAAAAAAAACTACTAAACATTAACAAAGCACATAACAAAATTAAAATTAAATATTAAATTTAGCAGTCGGGGTCTTGACACTGTAATATATCCATATCCATTTATTCTACTCACTGTTATTGTCAACTAAAACTAATACATTTTCATTAATAGTAATAAAGCTGAAATATATATATTTAAAAATAAAATAATTGCCTTTGCAGCTAACTGAAATGAAACAGAAATATATGAAGTAAAACTATGGGACATGTTCTCGTGAGCTTCAGCCTTCATCACGGCTGGACAATCATCGTCCAGCGCCGGCGTCTGTGAGGTGTTGCTGTCTGAAAGCACACATGTGAGCGTCTGCGCTTCACTTTAATCTACAGATGACAGAGTCGATAACGCCGTCAGTCGAGCACAAACTAACGGACGCGAGCGGCTCCTCTGAACTCAACACTTGTACAGCTCAGCGGACAGAGCCGCATCGATCCCAGCGTCCTGATGTGACTCCCATAATGCACAGCATGATCTCCTCAAACTCTAATCCTCGTACTGTGACCAGTTCTGCAGAATACAGGTCTGATAGTGTGCTAAAATGTGCTGTTTCCCACAATGCAATGTGCTAAATGTGACCTTCCAGCAGTGTTAAAAATAAAGGTGATATCAGTGTCTTAAATTGGACATTTTTATGCAAGAATATTACAGTTTTTAGCTAATATTTGTCTCTTTTTATTTTCAGTAACAGCCTGATTTAGATTGATATCAGAAGTCATTGTATTTAGTCAATTAAATATACAAAATAATATTTATTAATATTACATTTTTTAATATTTGATCATAATAAATCAATTTTTAAATATATAATTTATATGTATACACTACCATTTGGGGTCGGTAATTTATAAAAAAAAAAGAAAAAAAAAGAAATGAATGCTTTTATTCTTTGATAATGCATTAAATTGATCAAAAGTGACAGTAAAAATTACATTTTACTATTTATTTATATAGAAAACAGTTATTTTAAATTATAAAAACATTTTTTAATGTATGTTTGATCAAACAAATGCAGCCTTAGTGAGCATATAAGAGACTTATTTCAAAAACACACAAAAAAAAATATATATATATATATATAATTTATTAAATAATATAATAAATAATATTTATTTATTTTTTAAATTTTAAATAAATAAACAAAATGGATCAATTACTTTATTTTGAATTACTTTAAAAAATGTTTTTAGATAATTATTTATTAATTTAAATAATTTATCATTTTTATAATTTAAATTAATTGATTAAAATAAGCTTTTAAATCAATTAATTTATTTTGAATTACTTTTTAAATATTTAAAAATATATATTTTAAAAATAATTTATATATATATATATATATATATATATATATATATATGTACACACACAATTATTTATAATTATTTATATTAAAAAAAATTAATTATTATTATATATAAAACACAACAAATAAGACAGCATTGTTTTATCAGTAAATCAGTCACGCTCACCAGGTTCCCCACAGACAGCATCCGGTTGAACTCATCCGTCATGGGATAGTGTTCCAGAGCCATGAAGAGCGTGTTGAGAACGATGCAGATAGTGATGGCCAAATCCAGGAAGGGATCCATCACCATGATCTTCATCCACTCCTTCACCTTCAGCCAGCCGGGGCAACACGTCCACACCAGGTACTTGTGGGCAAACACGTACCAGCACGGGTGACACTTCTGCTGCGCCTCCTCCAGCTCTGTCAGCCAACGACAAACACACTAGTAAAATTACAGGTTCATCTTCTTATCAAGAGCCACATTTGGCTGTATGTTTCATTATAAGTCATTCAGATCACTCTGTTGAGTATTATCAGTGTAAAAACATCAATACATGCTTTTTTAAAACTTAAAATGGTTCTTCTGTGGCATCAGACCACATACAATCCTGGCTTTTATTAAAATCAAGTGCTTTTTCAGCCATTTTACTAACTTCAACCATTTTGTACATCAACCACACAGTCTCTCTCCTAAACCCCGCCCCCCAAAGACATGTCAGCCAATCCAATGTCAGCAAACCTGAAAGTGCACAATGACTGACAGGCATCTAAAGTTTCTAATTGGTTCTCTACGGACTCTCCACGACTCTCATTTCACTGATTTCTGTCAGATTGGAAGGATTTTATACATTATATTAATGCATTAAGTGCACTATAATATAAAAATAGATTGTTTACCTGCCTGGGTGAATAAATTACATTTTAAAAGTACACAAATAAAGCAATAGACCATTAGAGGCCTCATGCTACTGTCTAATTAGCTTTCTGACTGTACATAAAAGATGTTTTTACCAAAAATCTGCATTGAATAACTGTTAGACAATGTAAACATAATTTACAGCTCAGCACTGAAGTTCTCATGGCTTGTAGCGCCACATGAAAAGGTCACGATGAAAGGTTAGCATGTTGTTTTTCTACCCTACTGAGGTTGAATCACACTTGACAAGCGAGGTTGTGTGTTTAGGAGGAACCTGTAAGCGTTCTAATGAGAAATGAGACAAAGATGGACATTTTGTGGATCTAGATTTGGCTCTGCGGCAGTAATGTGCCAGTAACTCCTGCGATGAGGCGCTGTGGCGGTGTGATGCTCCACAGCGGGTGCAGTCGACCTGTCAGGCTTTATTTCATCCTCCACAAGAGAAACTGACCAACAAACAGACCTTCAGTTCACACCACCTTCACCTTAACACAGCAGGAACCAAACTGAGCACGACGTGAAACGCTGTTTTTCTGAGTTTTAATGTTGAATCATGAGATTTATGATTTTTTATGATTTTTATATATTTATATAGATTTTTATGATTTTAAATATATATATATATATTTAAATTATAAAAAATAAAGTAATTCAAAATAAATTAATTTATTAAAATTAGTTTGCTATTTATTTAAATTATAAAAATAAATAGTTTTAAAACAAATAAATTAATTAAAAGTGTATTTATGTATTTATTTATTTATTTAAATTATAATAATAAATAATATTTATATATAATAAATAATATATATATTTTAAAAAATTATTTACACTATTTAATTGATAAAAAGTTTATTTATTTAATTATTTAAATTATAAATAAATAATTATTTAGAAAATATTTTTTTAAATAATTCAAAATAAATTAATTGAGTAAAAGTTTATTCATTTACTTAAACTATAAAAAATAAATTCTTATTTTTTTTTAATTAAAATTCAAAATAAATTAATTGATTAAAAGTTTATTTTTTATTTAAATTATAAAAAATGAATAATAATTTTAAAGAATATTTTTTAAATAATTCAAAATAAATAAATGTAATATAAATGTAATATATTTTAAATTATAAAAATAAATATTTAAAAATTATTTTAAATAAATTAATTGTTTAAAAGTGTATTTATTTATTTACATTATAAAACAATTAAAATATTTTTAAAGTAATTCAAAATAAATTAATTGATTCATATTATTTAGTGTTTATATTAATATAATTATTAATACTATAAAATCACAGATTTGACTTGTGTATATTAATTTCCTTCTCTCATAACAAATAGTGAATTTCCATGTCGGAATGATTAAAATTGCGTGCAGTATAAAATTCAGGCCCTGAACAATAAAAACATGGTGAAAACCATGATTACTATGGTACATTTTTGTAAAGGGTGCATCTGAGTATTTTTGCAATATGGCTAATCCAGTGTCAGCATACTTATATAAATCAGTAAGTGGCTAGCAATCTATCATACACGTATGTAAGCATCACCTGACATAACGCGCTCATTACAGTAAATTTGGCCTGCTGCTGTCCTGCCGTGTCAGCTTTCACATGCGTGATAATGAGGATTGGCATTTTCTTATGCTAGCAGATCTAAACTCAGACCCAGTGAGCTCAGGCCTTCTTCTGTTAGCAACTTTTGTGCTGACCAATCAAGAGTCCAGAAAAGACTGGAAAAATATGGGCCATTTTTGTTCATAAATGACATTTTATTAGCGGTGGTGCCCTCTAGTCAGGAGCACACTAACCGTACGATACAAAACAGTCTCCGATTGACTTTTGATGAAGTATCCTGATGTTTTTCCTGATAAAAAGAGCCCCCTAATCTCACGTTTCTCAGTGTATCTTTAGTTTTAAGGAAAAAAAGATCTCAACTGTGCTCAGATTTGACAGGATATATAGTTTACAGTCATCAAATTCTTCCATGATCAGATCTGTAACTGTTTTTAT
This sequence comes from Megalobrama amblycephala, assembly GCF_018812025.1. Classification (NCBI taxonomy): domain Eukaryota; kingdom Metazoa; phylum Chordata; class Actinopteri; order Cypriniformes; family Xenocyprididae; genus Megalobrama; species Megalobrama amblycephala. The sequence goes on from NC_063065.1 coordinate 784,695, forward strand.
TCCTCCTAAGGAATTTTATAAGAAACATGTGAGATGAAGTTGATACGTAAATTAACAAAACTTGCGTTTACCTCGAGTTTTAATACATAAAAATTCAAATTTCTGTAGTTTTGTTATCTGAGGGCCATCAGAAACATTGGAAAGCAAATCAAAATACAACTTTATACTAAACATTCATAAATTAGCTGGCTTGTATAGTTTGTTTTCTTTGCAGCCAGGTTTAAGACTCGTTCACATCAAGGATGATAACTATAGCGATAACTATATTTGTGGCCACATCGATGATGGTCGATATTGTTCTGTTTATTACAAACGTGCGCTGCAATTTTGTCGCCTGCCACTTTGAATGCTCGAGCTCGTTAAAGTCAGGTGGATTCTGATTGGCTGTCAATGTTTTCATCGTTAATCAGCTGGGGGAAAAAAAACGCTATGAAATTGATATCGTTCTGTATTGTATTAAAAGCGTGCGCTGTAATTTTGTCGCCTGCCCCTTTAAATGCTCGAGCTCGTTAAACTCAGGTGGATTCTGATTGGCTGTCAATGTTTTCATCGTTCATTGACTGGAAAAAAATCGCTATGAAAGCGAAATCTTTCTGTATTTTATTAAAAACGTGCGCTGCAATTTTGTCGTCTGTCGCTTTAAATGTTCAAGCTCGTTAAAGTCAGGTGCATTCTGATTGGCTGTCAATGTTTTCATCGTTAATCAGCTGGAAAAAATCGCTATGAAAGTGAAATCATTCTGTATTGTATTAAAAGAGCACACTGTAATTTTGTCGCCTTCCGCTTTAAATGCTCGAGCTCGTTAAAGTCAGGTGGATTCTGATTGGCTCTCATTTTTTTCCTTGTTAATCAGCTGGAGAAAAATCGCAATGAAAGTGATATCGTTTTGTTTATTCTAAACGTGTGCTGCAATTTTATCGTCTGCTGCTTTAAATGCTCGAGCTCGTCAAAGTCAGGTGGACTTTGGTTGTCAATGTTTTCATTGTTAATCAGTTGGGGAAAAAACGCTATGAAATTGATATCATTCTGTATTGTATTAAAAGCGTGCACTGTAATTTTGTCGCCTGCCACTTTAAATGCTCGAGCTCGTTAAAGTCAGCTGGATTCTGATTGGCTGTCAATGTTTTCATCGTTCATCAGCTCTGAAAGTGATTCCAATAGTATCGTTCCTCTGCGTCACTATCATTACAGCTGTGTTGCAGACTTTCCATATTCTCACAGAATTAGAATGATTATTAAAACTTTATTATTATAGTTATTGTCCTTGTCGTCCCTTTACACATTTCGCAGCAGGAACATCGCAAACAAGGAAAATGAATTTATCGCTTGTATTTGTTTCTACATAAACTTCTACAGGCGGTAGAACACTCTCTCCCGATGGGCATAACAGATTTGAAACTGCGAGGACATTCTGTTACGTGATTATTTATTCGCTGAAACGCTCAGGGAAGAGTCTGGCTTCTTGTGCCTCCCAGGTGATGTCACAGTCTGGCTGTGCCATGATGAAGCAGCAGTGGGGAGGGTTACACCTTTCCTCTGAATAACAACAGCGAGCGGCGTCTCGGGGGACGATATTAACTGCGAGCAGATGGAGACACTTCTCCTGTCCTCGCACGCATGCACCTTGCAGAAAAAGATTGTGGATTTTATGTGCATATGGAGTTGTTTCAGGGCTCATATCTCATCGCCGGCTCGTTTGCGACCGGTGTTGGTTTGTTTTTGTTAGCTGTCAGGCGGTGTGTTTTACCTTCCATGGCGTCAGTAATGTAGCTGGTGGCGCTCAGGGCCCGGTCTCGGCCCTCCTGGGGCAGCTGGGGCAACAGCATGCTGCTCAGCTCATTGGTGGAGTTGTGCCCCTGTAAGACCAAACACACCATTCACATAAATGATAAATGGCTTCATAATGAAATAAACAAGAGCAGACTTGTAGAATTCAGTGGTTTCTCTTTCACTTATATTTATTCTAAAATGTTTTTCATATAAAATGTATTATTACAATGCAGTTTTACAAAACAAATAATAAAACATGGTTGGTTTGAGGTTGTAAGGGTGGTTGCTAGGGTGTTGCTATGTGGTTGCAATGGTGTTGTGGGCGATTACAAGGGCATTGCTAGTGTAGCTGTGTAAGTGTTCTCAATGATTTTAGACAAACAGCTATGTGGTTTCTAGGGTGACTAGTGGTTGCTAGGTTGTTACTATGTGGTTGCAATTCCAAGGGCACTGCAAGTGTTGCTGTGCAGTTGCTAGGGTGTTGCTATGTGGTTGTGATTCCAAGGGCACTACTAGTGTTGTTATGCAGTTGCTAAGCATTCTAAACAATTTTAGACAAACAGCTATGTGGTTGTGATTTCTAGGGCACTGCTAGTGTTGCTGTGCAGTTGCTAAGTGTTCTGTTTGGGTGGTTGCTACGGTGTTGTGGGTGATTTCTAGGACATTGCTAGTGTTGCAGTGCAGTTGCTAAGTGTTCTGAACAATTTTAGACACACAGTTATGTGGTTTCTAGGGTGACTGGTGGTTGCTAGGGTGTTGCTATGTGGTTGCAATTCCAAGGGCACTGCTAGTGTTGCTGCGCAGTTGCTAGGGTGTTGCTATATGGGTGCGATTCCAAGGGCATTGCTAGTGTTGCTGTGCAGTTGTTAAGTGTTCTGAACAATTTTAGACAATTTATGCAGTTTCTAGGGTGAGTGGGTGGTTGCTAGGGTGTTGCTATGCTGCTGCGATTGCAAGGGCATTGCTAGTCTTGATGCGCAGTTGCTACCAGTTTTAAATGAACACCATTTCTGGTGTTGTTTTGCAGTTGCTAAGTGTTTTGAACAGTTTTAAGCACACTGCAATGCGGTTGCTAAAGTTCTTGGGTGGTTGGCAGGGTGTTGCTATGTGGTTACTGCGGTGTTGTGGGCCAGTAAGATTGCTAGTGTTGCTGTGCAGCTGCTAAATGTTCTGAATGATTTCAGACAAACAGCTATGTGGTTTCTAGGGTGACTGGGCAGTTGCTAGGGTGTTGCAACATTGCTGTGATTGCTATTGTTGCTATGCCCTACCTTTTCTGAATTATTTTATGCCCGTTGCTATGGAGTTGCTAAGTGGTCTGAATGATTTTAAGTTCTAAGGCCATTTCTGGTGCTGCTTTGCAAGTGCTAAGTGTTCTGAATGATTTTAGACAAATAGTTGTGTGGTTGCTGGGGTGTCTGGGTGGTTGCTAGGGCGTTGCTATGTGGTTGCTACAGTGTTGTGGGAGATTGAGATTGCTACTTGCTACCTGTTATGAATGATTTTGAGCACATTGCTATGTGGTTGCTAGGGTGACTGGGTGGTTGCTAGGTGGTTGTCAGGCACTACTGTGTGGTTGTTAGGACGTTTAGATGGTTGCTTCGGTGTTGTTATGTGGTTGTTACAGTGTTGTGGGTGATCGCAAGGTCATTGCTGTGCAGTTGCTAAGTGTTCTGAATGATTTTAAGCACATTGCTATGTGGTTGCTAGGATGACTGGTTGGTTGCTAGGCCAGACACTATGATGTGGTTGTTAGAGTGTTCTGGATAGCTCCACACTCAATTCTCTCTGATATTATGGTCTCTAGATATGGCTCAGCAAACACTATATTTTATATTCAATATTGACTTTGCTAAAAACACACACATTAATTACGTGCATTTAAAAATCAATTCTGTTTAGTGCAAAACAAAAGACTAATAAAAGCAGCTATTAACCATGAGCAGAAGATGCCTTAAGTGATAATGGGTGTTTTGGGAATGTGATCATTTTTGTCAAACACTTTTATCCATTTGTTTTCCAACCATTTGCTGGAAGAGCCTGATTCAATTGTTTTAATATGAGGCCTTTGAGTCAATTATATGATTTCTGTCTGTTACAATGACCCTCTGATTATATAATGTGTTTTTGATCGCAGGTAATCAAAGGAATGACGCAGGAGCGCTTCGTCGTGGCCCACCATAACGCCCACTCCTGCTGTTCAGACGAGTGGGAAACACCGCTGTGTGTGTGTGTGCGAGGAGACGCCGCAACTCTTATTCAACATCTGTTGCTACGTAACCATGACTACATCGCCAAGACAACAGGGTATCCATGCCTCTGACACACAGGCCAGACAGTTTTCAGACTCCTTTATGAGAATTTCAGATTTCTTGGCATGACGCTGTACTTCCGTTTCATACAAATGGATGAAAATTATGAACGTTCACCCCACATAGGAAAGAAAAATCTTTTAATATATCAAAAAAGATCTACATTTTCCCACCTAGACAGCAATGAGATTAAAGTGAGAGCAAACATTGATTTTAAATTGTAAATATTTCAAAATATTACAGTTTTTACTGTATTTTTGATCAAATAATTGCAGCCTTGGTGAGACTTTTAAAGATATTAAAAATTGTACCAACCCCAAACTTTTGAATGGTAGTGAATATGTAAATATAGAAATGATTTCAGTTTATTTTATATTTATATATATTGGTAAAATTATAAGTAATTAATCATTAAATAATAGCAATAATTTAATAATAATAATTGTTATTATTTTATTATGATAACAATAATATTGACAATATTAGTTATGCAGTATTATAAGTCCAAACTCATGAGATCTCAATATGAACATATTAATTAATTTATCATAATCTGAGCTGCTTCAGCGACTTGCTACTAAACATTTCACCCAAAAAAAAATAAAAGAAAATAAATGATTTTGCATTAAAAATGCAGCCTATTTTTACTTACATTAAAATTTTGTGTCATGAAAATAATGGTATAATGCAACACAAAGCATCAATATATATATATATATATATATATATATATATATATATATATATTTACATCCTAGTGTGAAATATGACCTTGAAATGTTTTTTTTGTCAGATTCCCTCCATACAATATCCTAGATAACTACTGTGAAAATCATCAGATTACCGCTGCATTGGTCTTAATAGCTGATAATGCAAAAATGTCTAGACAACACAAAATCTATATTGCCTGTTGACTGACTTATTAAATTAAAATAACCTCAGTCTTTGTATTAGAATTGTTCCATTTGACATGCAGACAAATGAACATTTGCCAACGTAGAAAAGAGCAGAAGAGGTGGAGGTTATATAACACTAATCATTACACAGCATGTTTTCAGTCGGCCGATAAAAGAAAAGAACTCGTCAAAATCAGCTCAGAAAAGGCAAGAGCATAATGCATGTTATCAAGGTGACTGACAGCTACAGAAGAACTGACTATATGAAAATAACACACACACAGCAGTAATGTTAGTCTTTGAAGGAGATGAGGTGCTTTCTAGGAGTCTTTGGTTGTAGGAGATATTTAACCCTAAGTATTTTTCCACCTAACATCTTTAACCCTGGGTTAGACCATGTTGATGAGTGAATCTCAAAAAAAAATGTCTGTGTCATATTTTACCAAATTCTTATTACTATAATAATGTTTTAAATGTATAAAATTTAGATTTTTTGTTTATCAGAATGTAAAAAAAAATCTTCCCAACTATAAGCCTCAGTTTTATAATTTCTTCTTTACATTTTGGGGTGAAATAAATAGAAATTGTCTTTTTTTTATGAGCAACTGATTATTTAATTGTTTAAGCCTCTGATAATCATAACGGAGAAGCGTTTTTAATTATTATATTGTACATTACCATTCAAAACTTTGAGATTTACTCATCAAGGACACATTAAATCGATCAAAAGTGACTTTTATAATGTTACAAATTATTTCTGTTTCAAATAAATGCTGTTCTTTTGAACTTTCTGTTCATCAAACAATCCTGAAAAATAAAATGTATCACTGTTTCCAGAAAAATAAGAACTGTTTTCAACATTGATAATAATCATAAATGTTTCTTGAGCAGAAAATCATCATATTAGAATTATTTCTGAATGATCATGTGACACTGAAGACTGGAGTAATGATGCTGAAAATTCAGCTTTGATTACAGGAATAAATTATATTTTAAAGTATATTCACATAGAAAACAGTTATTTTAAATTGTAATAATATTTCACTATTTTTACTCTTTTTATTGTATTTTTGATTAAAAAGACAGCCTTAGTGAGCATTACAGACATTTTAATATATTTCAATATTTTAGCGAAAATATATTAAACAATATATTATAGCAATAATCTATAATCTAAAATCATCATATAAATTAACCATTTATCAGCGTAAATGACTGACAAATTATGTAGAAATGTGTAAAGAAGTATCAGACAAACTTCTAATAATTGCACTGTAAATAAATATTTTTTGACGTTTTTAGTCTTTCTACTTTTTCTGAGTGATTTTCATCTTTTCATTTTCATTTCTTCATAAGATTGACTCATTTCTCAACAGGAGAAGATTCCAGCAGCGGTACTTTATTACAAATCAATCATGCTGTTTCCAATTCACAGGATTCCACCTTGACCAGTCCTGCTCATTTGATTAGAAGCATAAAGTCACTTACGCTTTCCTCTTTGACCTTCTCCATTGTGCAGGTGGGCAGTTGCAGAGGAGACAGCGGCCCCTGGCCTGAGACGCCGTTCTGGTCCATGGCTACGAAGAGTTTTCCATTGATGTTGAGGCTGGGAAAGAAGAACTGGGAGCTGTGACTGCATGTGCTCTGCGCGCTGGTCCGTCTCCTGCTCCAGGGAAGTGCCAGTGAACCTTTGCGACTATCCGAATCTCCGTGATTGCTAAACTCGTCGTCGGCGAAATCCACCTCAGAGTCTTTGTTCTGCGGCCGGAAGTTGAAGATGCTGACCTGACTTTCCCGTCTGGCCCGCAAGGAGAGAGTGCGGACCAGCAAAGAATGCGTTTGCTAGAAAAGAAGGATGAGATTTGTGACTTTTGTGAATAAATGATAGAATTCTCGTTTTTTGTGTCAACTGTTATTACAAATCCACCTTCATCCCCTCTATAGTGTCAAGCTTTGCTGATTTGTCGTCTCCTGTCGTCCCTTCTGACAGCGGCCTCGAGCTTTTCCTCCGGTCCAGATTCCCTTTGCTTTGTGAGGAGAACGGCGACACGTCAGCGGTCAAGATGGACTCGGTTTCTTGTGCTTTCTGAGCAACCTGAGAGACACCGGACAAAAAGCTGTAACTATAGTCACAATATAGCAGAATTTCTTGTATGTTATTGCTTGAATCAGGGATTCACACACTTTTTGGTCAGCCAACCGGTTTCAGACCACACAATATCAGCCCGATTCATTGTTATGTTTCACCCGATTAACCAGGGTTGGAAATTAACGGGAGCTTGGAGCAAAAATGCCATAAAAATTAATAAAAATGCAATGGTGCAAAAAAGTCTGCAAAGTTTTTGTTTTTTATTATTTATAAGCAATATCACATGAGCAAAAGTGCGGTTTTCCCGAATATCAGCAAGTTTGCAAATGTTCTGATATTCTGCTTTGTCCCTGAATGAATCAGCCATTTTGAATTAACCATTTGAGTGAATGATTCAATGACTCACTCGTTAGCACAGTGATTTGCCGCCACCTACTGGCGGTTTTAGTATTTAATTTTAGCTGAGAGACAAAGATTGAATGCTGTTTATGTTTTCGGTTGTAATTTAAAAAAAACAATGGCTTCAGTAGCTATTGTTTGTTTACGCCCTTGTTTCTGGAAGCTCCGCCTTCTAGATGACATCACACATGTCATTAAAGATGGCAAGCAATGATTGGTTGGTAAATTGTACAATCTGACACAGTGACTATCGTAAGAGACGAAAATATTGAGTAGTCTGAACCAGGCAATAGACGTAAAACATTTATATGAAGTAAAAACAAAAATTTAAAAACATTCTTATGCTTACGTTTCTCTGATGTTGGTTGATGGTCACATGACATGAAAGTAAACAGATGAAATATTTTATCTTTATTTAGTAAGTGTTTATGATATATAGGGCTGCAGATTATATTGCAATTATTCTGTCATATATTGCGATTTGATAAACATTTCACTATATTTCACGATTTTTAGTAGTGATAAGTTTTAGGAACCCAATCAAATTTAATACGATTAATAGTCGTTATTATTATTAGTAGTAGTAGCAGTAGTAGTAGTTTTAACTCTAATGATAAAAATGAAGACATAAATGCATTTCTCTTGTAAATTAAAATTTTACTGTAAAATGAATATTAATGTGGTTATACTATAATATACATTTTATTATACACTACAAGTTATAGCACTAATATTTATGTCTTAAAGTCTTCACTTTTAAACATTCAAACCCTTGATATTTTAACATTTCAAATTCATTTATTTTATTTTATATATTCTTAAAGATGCAGTAAGTGTTTTCTGAAAAATTGGATCAGACCGAGCACCAAAACCCACTTGTAGCCAATCAGCAGTAAGGGGCGTGTCAATTCATGACGGGGGAGGTGCCTGTGCTGCATAATGTGTTTGTGAATTTGTGGGCGTGGCTAACAAGAAAGGGGTGTGATCCTTTTGGGTAAGGGGCGGGGCATGTTTGTTTTTGTGGTTTCAAATATCAACAGCGTTTCTCAGAAATTGCTTACTGCACCTTTAATTAAATCACAGCATTTGATTTGATAACCTCACTAAGTTATATCACGATTTTAGTTTTATTACGATTACTTGTGCAGCCCCATTCATTTATTTTAATGTTATTTAAATAATTATTAGCATTCCATCATCTCATGAACCCTCGTTTGGGAAGTGAATGGATAATGAAAAGCTGATTTTAATGGTGACCCCGACGTACCTGCTGTTCCTTCTTCAGCTGTTCCATGGCGAGCTGAAACTCTTGTTCTTTCTGGAAGGCTTCAGCGATCGTGGCCTGGTTCTGCTCCTCGTACGCCATGGCCACCACAGCGAGGATCAGATTCACCAGGTAAAAGGAGCCCAGGAAGATCACCACCACAAAAAACACCATGTACGCTTTTCCCGCGGAGCGCAGAGTCTGTGCATCACAGAAACAGCATTTGTTGCAATAGCTTTTCACAAGATTCTAACTAATGATAGACAGATGCATTTGATTAGGATGACAAAATCAATTATTTTGAGATAATCTGACATAAACAGGTTTGTTTTTGTTTTTTGGCCAATGCAGTTAAAATCCTCCAACAGTGAATGGAATTCTATATTTACATATTCACTACAGTTCAAAACGTTTTAATGTTTTTAAAAGAAGACTCTTTTGCTCACCAAGGCTGCATTTATTTGATTAAAAATATAATAAAAACTGGTAAAAATGTGAAATATTTTTACAATTTAAAACAGCTGTCCTCTATGTGAATATATAGTAAAGTGTAATTTATTCCTGTGATCAAAGCTGAATTTTCAGCATCATTACTCCAGTCTTCAGTGTCACATGATCCTTCAGAAATCATTCTAATATCCTGATTTGCTGCTCATGAAACATTTCTGATCATTATCAATGTTGAAAACAGTTCATATTTTTGTGGAAACTGATATATTTTACTTTTCAGCATTTATTACAAATCTTTTGCACCATTATAAATGTCTTTAATGTCACTTTTGATCAATTTAATGCATCCTTGCTGAATTTAAGTATTAATTTCTTTAAATACTTTTGAACGGTAGTGCATCTCAGTTGCTCTAAGTAAATTAGAGGAAACATCATGGCAGACGTTTAACGTCACGTAATGAGAGAGAACTGAGAGAATACTGACATGATGATAGAGGTTTTCCCAGTAATCTTGTGTCATGAGTCTGAAAAGGGAGAGGAAAGCCCATCCGAAGGTGTCAAAGCTGGTGTAGCCGTAGTTTGGGTTTCGTCCAGTCTTCATACATTCAAAACCATCTGGACATTTGCTGCGGAGAGGAGAAATAACTAGTTCTTAAAGAGCCATATTATGCCCTGCATGTTTTAAAGCGTTGATGTTGTTTTTGGGCTCTACTAGAACAGGTTTTCCTGCTTGAATGTTGATACTTTTCCTCATATTCTCCATTGTTGCAGCTCCTCTCTTCCCAGTCTGTCAGTAACGCTCTGTTTAGTTCCTGTCTCTATGAAGCCCCGCCTTCTGAAAAGCACAATGTGCTCTGATTGGTTGGCTGGAGCAGTGTGTTGTGATTGGTGTTTGGGAAATGCTCCGCCCCTTACCATAACCGCCAGTTTCAACACACTACTAACTAACTCAACCAGGCCCCGCCCTCTATTCTGCGCATTAATTATTAAAATGAGGAATTTTGTGAAGAAAACTCAAGATGGAGGCATTTCAGGGAGTTCAGAAACACTGACACTGATATAGAGAAGACTTTTTCCTGCTCAAACAGCGACAATAAACACACGTGAAAAAGATGAACATGAATAGGTGTCCTGAAGGACCTTTAACATAGACATCAAAGGTGAGCGATCCTTGGACACTTCGTCTATGACTAACTGAGAGGCTGGTGGCGCCAGCGGTTCGTGTCTGTGCCCGTTTCTGAGGCCCCTGCCAGCCGTCTTTTACCAGTCGCTCCCTTCGGGCAGGCGGCAGGCGGCTCTCAGCAGGCTGGCATGCTGAAAGTGTGAGGGTGCGGATGACGGGCACTATCGCACTCAGACACCTCACCGTGTCCCTGAAGGACGTGCTAATGGACGGGCCCCACTTCAATTCGATTTGGACAGGGGCCCTCGGACCCCAGACGCACTGATATCAACTGTGGTTTCCTTTCTCGTTGTGGGCACATGATGAACATGTTCTCTGACCCAGCTTGTGCTTACAACAAACTTCACCGGAAAAAAATAAGTGATAGTTCAGTTGTCAATGTTTTTTATTGACAGTACAAAAACAATCAGTATTGAATAAGTATTTTATATATATATATATATATATATATATATATATATATATATTATATTATAATTTATATCATGGTTTTAAAAACATTATTTTGGTCATGTTTCTAGGAAAAGAAATAATGGAATAAATGATACTTAAATTAAGTTGTTTTTTTATTATTATTGATTATGCAGGTATTTTTATTGACAAAAAAATTACTTTTTTAGTATTATTTACATTTATTTAGTATTATTTCATCATGATTTCAACAATACAACAATTTTAAAATCATGATGAAATAATACTGATTAAATATTGATGAAAAAAATATTTGTATTTAGTAAGGTAAAATAAATTATTACTTTTTATTGATTATGTAGATATAGTTTTTATCAACAATAAAAAAATTTAAAAACTTTTTAATTAATATTTAATCAGTATTATTTCATCATGTATTTTAAAAGTTTTTTCAGTATTTTTGTCTTCATTTCCAGTATAAAAAAAAAATAAAAAATAAAAGTAAATAAATAAATTATTTTATTGTTATTGATTATGTACATATGGTTTTTATTAACAATAAAAAATTGAAAAAACGTTTTAATTAATATTTAATCAGTATTATTTCATCATGGTTTTTTGTTTTTGTTTTCCAGTAAAAAATAAAACGAAATAATATATTTTTTTATTATTATTATTTGTGTCCCAGTTTAAGATGGCAATAACTAATGTAATCAGTATTGTTTTTGTCTAGTTTTCTAAAACATCCCTAAAACATTATGCAAAATACTAATACTTGTTTTCAGAGAATGAATCTTTTTACTTTTTTCTTGATTTAATCATAAATCTAAAACACTTTAGTCAAAGAATATTCTCTAAAAACGAGTCTTGTGCAATTTCGCTTTAAAACGAACCTTGTTTTAAGGATGTTTATGAGCAGAAATGCCGAATCTGCCACTGGATCTTGTATCGGCTCCATCAGTGATCTGTATTGTTCAGTTGTCATTGAATCACAGCACAGAGTCACTTGGAGAATTTGTCAAAGAAGCCCCTCTCAGCACACTGGCAGCTGGGATCGCATTGCGGGGACACAAAGCATTTTAACATGGTCTATTTCGGGCACTAGAGAGTTTCTCTGCCCTGTTAGGGTCCCGAGAATAGGAAAGGCGGATGGACTTTGGGAATTTCTGTTGGTGCCGTGTGTGTAAACCAATATGCAGGCCTGTGTGTTGTTTCTGTATCGCTGCCCTGTTTGAATAACTGTTATGTTGTTATGAGCCAAGATGTACTCAAGGTTACTTCCTTTGGGAGTCTGATCTGCGAATGCTTCTGTCGGGATCAGATGGCAGCTCTGATCAACCGGATTGACACGGGCAAGATTAAACGTATCAGGATAACGGAATACAGTAACAAAGAGACAAAGAGAGCTCGGATAACGAGCCATCGATGCTTTATTGTATGAAGATGATACTGATATATTTAGGAAAAGTAATATAGACGACCAGGGTTTGAGTTTGGTTGGCATCAGCTTGATGCCAGAAGACAAAAGCCACAGTTTTGGATTAGATTTGACATGATGATCATTGCATCATCTCTGAATAAACTGAAGACACTGTAAATGTTTGACAAAAAATGCATTTTCAGAGCATTATCAAGATATGTATTTTGAATATTGTCATAAGGCTGAAAATAATGTTCCCTTTCGAGGGAACTCGCACTGCGTCCCGGATGGGGTGCTATGGGAACACCCCCTTCGGGACGCAGTGTCTTGTTCCCTCTCTCAGGGAACTATGGTTATAGTCATAACCTGAGACGTTCCCTTTCGAGGGAAATCGCACTGCTATAGGAACGCCCCCTTCGGGACGCAGTGTCTCGTTCCCTCTCTCAGGGAACTATGGTTATAGTCATAACCTGAGACGTTCCCTTTCGAGGGAAATCGCACTGCTATAGGAACGCCCCCTTCGGGACGCAGTGTCTCGTTCCCTCTCTCAGGGAACTATGGTTATAGTCATAACCTGAGACGTTCTTGCAACATCATCCAGCCCTACTAGACACCAGGACCAACTAAGAAATATCACTGTTTTCCAAACTTTTCTTTTACCAAATGCTCCCGAGCATATAGGAGGTGAGTGGAGGAGGGAGTTCATCAGAAATCCCGTCCTCTTCTCATAGTTTGATCCAGTAGTTGGCAGTGAGCCGCAGATAGAGCGAAGGAGACTTCAACAGAGCGCCGTCCACCCAAATAACAGAGGAGGTGAAACGAGGTGAACGGCTTCTGTTTGAAAGCGCCGTCAGCCTTCAACTCAGGTTTCCATCCAGGTTCACAAGGTGACCAGAGAGCTGCGCCTGCACACTAACAATGGCTAAAATAAGACCGCTGGATTAATTGACTTAATTGATCCCTGAGGGAAATAAACGAACAAGAGAAACAAACGCACTGACATGAAGAACAGCAGCTTTGAATAAAGCCATGTGCTGTATGACCTACACATGGAGATATTAATCATACTGATAACAATGAAAGAAGAGTGTCTCTTTCAGGGCAAAAACATGTGCTTCTCTCAAACATTACAGTATATAGGCCATATTTTTATTTAGTTTAATATATATGTATGTATATGTATGTATATATGCATGCATGTGTATGTGTGTGTGTATATATATATATATATATATATATATATATATATATATATACAGTAGACTATATATATATGTGAATGTAAATAATATATACTGCATATACGTATATATACTACAATAGACTATATACTATGTGTGTATATATATGTATGTATATGTGTGTGTGCGTGCATGTCTGTGTATATAGTCTATTGTAGTGATTATATATATATATATATATATATACTGTATATGTATGTCAATGTACATATATAGTCTATATATATATATATGTATGTATACATGTTATGTACATATGTGTGTGTAATATACTATATATACGTGTATGTTATATACTATATACACACACACACACACACACACACATATATAGTATATTGTAGTATATATATATATATATATATATATATATATATATATAATTATAATATATATTTATATATAATATAATATATTAAAATGTATATATATATATATGTTTATGTATGGATGAGGTGCAGATGATGCTGCAGATTAACTTTTTTTACGACTAAGAAATCTGACCATTAAAAAGCCATTAAGCTGTTAGTCTGTTAGATTTGGTCGCATATTACTGAGCTATTCTGAGTGAACCTTTAGTTCCATGTGAGTGACCTCTCAGTAAGCATCATTAAGGTCAAATATAGTGCTTTCAAAATACAGCCTAATCACAGTTTATTAATAGACTCTTGTTTTAATGAATGTCCACCAACACCCAATAATTACCACGACATTTTAATCGAGATGTTTGGAGTTCCAAGAAAATCACTGAGTGATAAAATTGAGCTCTCAGTCGGCATGAGTGGCCACTGTTTGAGCTTAGATGAAGGTCAATGATTACGTGTTGACGTCCTCTACGAAAATATTTATATACCACCATTAGCAGACAGTGGAGCGAATTATATAACGCTGACTGAGACCGTTTACATTGGTTTTGTGTTTCTAACAATAGAAACAAATGATATGTATTATCAGATGTTATATCTCTACATTTGTCCATTTTGTGACAGTAACAGATTTAGTGTCACAAAACTCTACATTACAGTCACATTGTTTGTGCACACAGATTTACAAATGTTCAAACTGAGGTGAACCGAGAGTCGTTTCTCTCATAGTATGCACTAGGAAATCTGTGCTGAGTTCGAATATATTTACTTGCATGCTATATAGTAGACGAAAAACAATATGTGAGTACAAATTCTCAGTACTCATATAAAAGTAGGAAAAAAGTACCCGGATGATCTACTACTTCCGGTGAGATTCTGAAGTGTGCATATGATGGACACTTTACTATCCCATGAGGCCACGGGAGAGGACTTGTGACTCAACTGACGCTGTAGGTCACATGGCGGATGTAGTTTTCATTCATGCTACACACATTCATACTATTTAGAACATAGTTTTTTAACATTCGAGAAGGTAGTTTTACATAGTATGCAATTTTGGATGTCTTTTTTGCGAATCAGTTCGTTCGAATCAATTTCATGTAACGAATCAATTGCATGTAACGTCTTATCTCGTTAAAGGTGCAGTAAGTGAAAAGCTGTCAAAAGTGGGTCGGACCGAGCACCGAAACACACTTCACTAGCCAATCAGCAGAAAGGGGCGTGCCCATTCATGATGGGGGAGGCGCCTGTGCTGCATAGCATGTTTGTGAATATGGGGGCGGAGGCTTTCATGAAAGGGGTGTGATCCTTTTGTGCAGGGGGCATGTTTGTTTTGGTGATTTCAGGTATCAACAGCAATTCTCAGAAATCACTTACTGCACCTTTAACAGCTGAAAATTTTCAAATAAGTATTTTTGTCTTGTTTTCCAGTGCAAATATCTAAATATTATTTAGTCAAGTCAAGGAAAATGACTTAATATGATATTAAGTCTTGTTTTCTGGTAAAAAAAATAACAAATATGGGTTTAGAAAAATGAAACTCGTTTTCCTTTGAATTCATATTTTTTGACCCCATTGGCAGATATTTGTTATTGTTTTAAGCTTAATTTTGAAACATTTCTGACTTAATATCTTAACCCTGTAAATGATTTATTGGTTGTATTTAGTGTAAATTTATATGTGCAAATGTTGATTTAATGTAATAAGCTACTTTTTGCTACCCATACGAATTAGTTGAACTCATAAGTAACTAGTAGCTTGAGCATTTCAAAAAACATCTTCCGAACACTGATGAATCTGTTTTGCGAAGCCAGTTGACCCTCGTAAAGCGCTGAATAAACCACAATCCCTTTAACAGGCATGTATCACACCTTCTAGACAAACGCTGTCTCAGTTTCCAAGCACTGTTTTATCAGAGGTGGACACGCGTCTGTCTGTTTGAGGCCTGTTATCACTCCGGAAGACAGACGGATTTGTCCTTTGTGTCTTTCTGGCTTCGGCCAGATGTTACAATCAACATCTACAGGCCACGTCGTAATTCACACCAACGGCCCATTAGGCAGAGAGACCTTCACATCCGCGGCCCGATAACTCAGAGAGAACGTCTCGCACTTTCCATTACTTGTTCAATATATTCCACTGCAAAAATGCTCTGGATTTTTGAAATATCACGTTATCGATTAGCACTCGCTTTTAAGATAATGTTTTATCCATTTGATTCTCGTAGAACGAGTGCAGCTGCCGGCGACGGAGGACTAACTTTCCAGACGCTTAGGCAGAACATGTTGCAGAGTCTCGAAACGTTGAATCCCACAGAACGGCAATCGAGGAGTGAAATCCTAGAAGCATCAGAGGGATAATGATTTCTCCAAGTCCATTAAAGTCTGGCTAATTTTTTATTTTTTTATTCAAAAAACGCTGCTCATTTTCTTCAAAAGCAGGCCTGGAGTGTATGAGACCGAAGATGGCATGACTCATTTAAGTTGGTTCTCTTGTACCACATGTTTATCAGTGAGTTCTTGAGGTTCCCACGGGGAGAGTTTATGTAAGTAGAGATATGACCATGAGCACATACTGTACAAATCCCTCAAGAGGAGACGCTTTAATGCGGTAATGTACGGCAAGCTGCCATACGCTCGCACACACTCATATACAATCAGCAAACATATGCGCTGACGTTCCTCTGAGCTATTTCACACTAGCAAGTTGTCCATCATACTGGGATTATATTTATTCAACTGCACAGTAAAATGATTTTCTAAAGATTATTGGAGTGTTTTACAATAATATTTCAGTCTTTTTAATTCAATTTAATTCATTGTTTTACTTGCTGTTTCTCTGTGATTATTTGTGAAATTTACTAGCAATTACTGAGTGAAAATCTGCCTTTTTTTCAGCGTCCTTGTATTATGGTAATCCCTAATTAGATTCAATAAAATTTATGAAAAATCAGGTAAAAACTATTTCTAAAATAGTAAAAACTATTTCTTAACTACACTGTGTGCAGAATTATTAGGCAAGTTGATTTTCTGATCATATTTTTTTTCTAAGCACATTTTACCAATTCCAATCCACATCAATCTTAATAACTACTATTAATATTGTTTCCGCCACTAAATAATCATTTATAAGTGATATATAATTGTTCATGAAGGCTGGAAATGAAAAATGCCTTACATTCAGGTGTGCAGAATTATTAGGCAGGTTTGCTTTTACAGGCAAAATGAGCCAAAAAAGAGATTTAACTCAGACTGAAAAGTCAAAAATTATTAAATACTCATGAGAAGGACGCAATACTAATGCAATACTAGAAATTGCAAAGTTAAAGCATGACCAAGGGAAAGCAAAATGCTCATTGGGTCAGTGGGGTCATACAAAATCAGGTGGAAAAGAAAAGACACATGTTAACTGCAAAAGAGTTAAGAATTAAGGTGAAGAATTAAGTGTGAAACCATCAGGAACCCTTTAGTCTCCACCGCCACCATTTTCCAGAACTGCAACCTACCTGGAGTCTCCAGAAGTGCAAGGTGCCAGGATCTCAGAGACTTAGGTTAGCTAAATAATCCTAAAAAATGACCCACACTTAATAAGAATCACAAGCTGAAGTGTTGTGAAATACATGAAGACTGGGTTTTTATAGGCTTTATAGACAGACAGCTTGAGAGTGACTCCTGAAGGACCAGCACCACATCCTCTTGTACCACTGTTTGAAGAATTTATCTTCCAGAATCTGGCAGTAAAGTGTGGGAGTTCACTTTTAGTCCCTCTCTAATCCTGAAATATCCGTCTTGCAGAGATGGACTAAAAATGATCTTCCAAAACTTACTACCAGATTCTGGAAGATAAATTCTTCAAACAGTGGTAAAAGAGGATGTGGTGCTGGTCCTTCAGGAGTCACTCTCAATCTGTCTGTCTATAAGGCCTATAAAACCCAGTCTTCATGTATTTTATAACACTTCCGCTTGTGATTCTTATTAAAAGCGGGTCATTTTTTAGGATTCTTTAGCTAACCTAAGTCTCTGAGATCCTAACACCTTGCACTTCTGGAGACTCCAGGTAGGTTGCAGTTCTGGAAAATGGTGGCGCTGGAGACTAAAGGGTTCCTGATGGTTTCACACTTAATTCTTAACTCTTTTGCAGTTAACATGTGTCTTTTCTTTTCCACCTGTTTTTGTATGACCCCGCTGACCCAATGAGCATTTTGCTGTCCATTGGTCATGCTTTAACTTTGCAATTTCTAGTATTGCATTAGTATTGCGTCCTTCTCATGAGTATTTAATAATTTTTGACTTTTCAGTCTGAGTTAAATCTCTTTTTTGGCTCATTTTGCCTGTAAAAGCAAACCTGCCTAATAATTCTGCACACCTGAATATAAAGCGTTTTTCATTTCCAGCCTTCATGAACAATTATATATCACTTATAAATGATTAAAAACATTATTAATAGTAGTTATTAAGATTGATGTGGATTGAAATTGGTAAAATGTGCTTGGAAAAAAAATATGATCAGAAAGTCAGCTTGCCTAATAATTCTGCACACAGTGTATTTGTTTTAAAAAAAAATCAATATTATAAAACAGTATTGTATGGAAGCTCGTTTCCGCCACTAAATAAAAAAATAAAAAGGTAATTGAGACGTTTTATCTCACAATTCTGACTTTTTTCTTTGCAGTTGTGAGATTTAAACTTGCAATTGTGAGTTATAAAGTCAGAATTGCGAGTTATAAAGTCAGAATTGCGAGATATAAAGTCAGAATTGCGAGATATAAAGTCAGAATTGCGAGTTATAAAGTCAGAATTGCGATATATAAAGTCAGAATTGCGAGATATAAAGTCAGAATTGTGTGATATAAAGTCAGAATTGCGAGATATAAAGTCAGAATTGCGAGATATAAAGTCAGAATTGTGTGATATAAAGTCAGAATTGCGATATATAAAGTCAGAATTGCGAGATATAAAGTCAGAATTGTGAGATATAAAGTCAGAATTGCGAGTTATAAAGTCAGAATTGCGAGTTATAAAGTCAGAATTGCGAGTTATAAAGTCAGAATTGCGAGATATAAAGTCAGAATTGCGAGATATAAAGTCAGAATTGCGATATATAAAGTCAGAATTGCGAGATATAAAGTCAGAATTGTGTGATATAAAGTCAGAATTGCGAGATATAAAGTCAGAATTGCGAGATATAAAGTCAGAATTGTGTGATATAAAGTCAGAATTGCGAGATATAAAGTCAGAATTGTGAGATATAAAGTCAGAATTGTGAGTTATAAAGTCAGAATTGTGTGATATAAAGTCAGAATTGCGAGATATAAAGTCAGAATTGCGAGATATAAAGTCAGAATTGTGTGATATAAAGTCAGAATTGCGAGATATAAAGTCAGAATTGTGAGATATAAAGTCAGAATTGTGAGTTATAAAGTCAGAATTGTGTGATATAAAGTCAGAATTGCGATATATAAAGTCAGAATTGCGAGATATAAAGTCAGAATTGTGAGTTATAAAGTCAGAATTGTGTGATATAAAGTCAGAATTGCGATATATAAAGTCAGAATTGCGATATATAAAGTCAGAATTGCGAGATATAAAGTCAGAATTGTGTGATATAAAGTCAGAATTGCGAGATATAAAGTCAGAATTGCGAGATATAAAGTCAGAATTGTGATTTATAAAGTCAGAATTGTGTGATATAAAGTCAGAATTGCGATATATAAAGTCAGAATTGCGAGATATAAAGTCAGAATTGTGAGTTATAAAGTCAGAATTGTGTGATATAAAGTCAGAATTGCGATATATAAAGTCAGAATTGCGAGATATAAAGTCAGAATTGTGAGATATAAAGTCAGAATTGTGTGATATAAAGTCAGAATTGCGATATATAAAGTCAGAATTGCGAGATATAAAGTCAGAATTGTGAGATATAAAGTCAGAATTGCGAGTTATAAAGTCAGAATTGCGAGTTATAAAGTCAGAATTGCGAGATATAAAGTCAGAATTGCGATATATAAAGTCAGAATTGTGAGTTATAAAGTCAGAATTGCGTGATATAAAGTCAGAATTGCGATATATAAAGTCAGAATTGTGAGTTATAAAGTCAGAATTGCGTGATATAAAGTCAGAATTGTGAGTTATAAAGTCAGAATTGTGTGATATAAAGTCAGAATTGCGATATATAAAGTCAGAATTGCGAGACATAAAGTCAGAATTGTGAGATATAAAGTCAGAATTGTGTGATATAAAGTCAGAATTGCGATATATAAAGTCAGAATTGTGAGTTATAAAGTCAGAATTGCGTGATATAAAGTCAGAATTGTGTGATATAAAGTCAGAATTGCGATATATAAAGTCAGAATTGCGAGATATAAAGTCAGAATTGTGAGTTATAAAGTCAGAATTGTGTGATATAAAGTCAGAATTGCGATATATAAAGTCAGAATTGCGAGATATAATGTCAGAATTGTGAGATATAAAGTCAGAATTGCGAGATATAAAGTCAGAATTGCGAGTTATAAAGTCAGAATTGCGAGATATAAAGTCAGAATTGCGATATATAAAGTCAGAATTGCGAGATATAAAGTCAGAATTGTGAGATATAAAGTCAGAATTGTGTGATATAAAGTCAGAATTGTGTGATATAAAGTCAGAATTGCGAGATATAAAGTCAGAATTGCGAGATATAAAGTCAGAATTGTGTGATATAAAGTCAGAATTGTGAGTTATAAAGTCAGAATTGCGAGATATAAAGTCAGAATTGCGAGATATAATGTCAGAATTGTGTGATATAAAGTCAGAATTGCAAGTTATAAAGTCAGAATTGCGATATATAAAGTCAGAATTGCGATATATAAAGTCAGAATTGCGAGATATAAAGTCAGAATTGTGTGATATAAAGTCAGAATTGCGAGATATAAAGTCAGAATTGCGAGATATAAAGTCAGAATTGTGTGATATAAAGTCAGAATTGTGAGTTATAAAGTCAGAATTGCGAGATATAAAGTCAGAATTGCGAGATATAATGTCAGAATTGTGTGATATAAAGTCAGAATTGCAAGTTATAAAGTCAGAATTGCGAGTTATAAAGTCAGAATTGCGTGATATAAAGTCAGAATTGCGAGTTATAAAGTCAGAATTGCAAGTTATAAAGTCAGAATTGCAAGTTATAAAGTCAGAATTGCGTGATATAAAGTCAGAATTGCAAGTTATAAAGTCAGAATTGCGTGATATAAAGTCATAATTGCGAGTTATAAAGTCAGAATTGCAAGTTATAAAGTCAGAATTGCGCGTTATAAAGTCAGAATTGCGTGATATAAAGTCAGAATTGCAAGTTATAAAGTCATAATTGCGTGATATAAAGTCATAATTGCAAGTTATAAAGTCTGAATTGCGAGTTATAAAGTCAGAATTGCGTGATATAAAGTCAGAATTGCAAGTTATAAAGTCATAATTGCGAGTTATAAAGTCAGAATTGCAAGTGATATAAAGTCAGAATTGCGTGATATAAAGTCGGAATTGCGTGATATAAAGTCATAATTGCAAGTTATAAAGTCAGAATTGCGAGTTATAAAGTCAGCGGTTGACCATGAAATTGCGGTTCAAATTGACCCACGAACATCAAAACCATCAGAAATTTTATGTCATGTTCATGATCCTAAATGAGAATTTGTCACAAAATTTCTAAAAAATATCCCATTATTTCTGACAACTCGATTTTGTTTTGCAGGTCAAATTGACTCCCAAAGAATAGTTTGAGTAAATATCATGAAAAAAGCAGTTCAGGGCCAGTTCACACAAACACCTTCATCTTGATCGAAGGGCTTCATTGTCGTCTGGATGTGGCGGAGAGTTAATCAAGGCCACTGACTCATACTGTACATGTACATGCAGTTCTGCTGAGTCAGACGCTTCAGAGAGACACACAACTATATTTACTTTATTCAGACTCAACACTGATGGCCTCCTAGATCCGTTATGGCCTTTTATAGCAGCTGTCACACATTAGTTGCCTCTCCAAATGTAGTTTGGACATTCAAAAGTGTTAATTTCACTTTTAGAACATGGATAGTCCCGCCCCTAAATTCTGATTGGCTGAGCCACATTTGAAATACGTTAATGACTAAACATGGTTTTCACTCACAATCTTCCATCTGTTTCAAATCACATCAGTTTAGTATACTTTAAGTTGAAATGACTTATAGGTCCAATTTGATTGTACTTAAAAATTTAAGGTAGCAACTAAACTTAAGTTTTTTTGTTGAAATAGGTGGAAATTTTTACAGCGATGAGAGTGTTTTGGATACAGTATATTGCTTGGTAATCGTAAACAGTTTACATCTAATACATTATATGTATGAAACCATTGTTAATTAAGTAAAATACCACAGTAAAACAAATGTACCACAACCTCAAGTGTCTTATGCAATTCAATCAAAACACATTAAAGCACATTAAACTTACCCAGCATCACTTGCATTCCCACATATTAAGGCGTCCTTGGCTCCTTCCACTTTGAAGTAATTATCTGGAAGAATGAAAAAATAGAATCTGAGATTCAAAAAAGGCAAATGCTGCAAATGATTTCTGACTAATTGCATCTCTCAAAAACACAGTGTAAAGCTGGCATTTGAGTGTTTTTGGTTGTATTTAAATAAATCTCAATTAAAGTGACAGCATTTACTATTCAAACGTAACAGAAATGTCATGTTTAATGCAAAAGCTGCCATTGTTTATGTGCTAGAAAAATCCAGCTCTGATACAGAATCTTAAATTATAAATTACATAATTGGATAGTTACGTATTTAAAAACATGCCAGCCCCTTAAAAGCTTCAATTTAACTTTAGCCGAACTACTTTAGATTCTGAGTAGCTTGAGTTCTCAGCATTGCAATCAATATATTTGGGTGTGACAGAAACATTCATTGTTTTGCACTGCTTTGAGATGCACACCGCTGAGTGAACTTGTGTTTTTCCCGCAGCTAAAGAGAGTGGCTGAGAGATTACATGTACAGCAGCCTCAGGTTGGCATCCTCCATTTTATCTGCTCTCATTTTCCCGCTGTCTCTCGCTCTCTCAGTCCCATCACTCCAGGCTCGAGAGCCGCTGGCGACGGAGGCCGGAGGGGGAAACGCCTCCGCTCGTGTTTGGCAGGCACCCCGTTCTGACCGTCCAGCTGTCGGCATTCTGTGTTTCAGCATAACCTTAAGTGTCTGTCCTGTGTGGACCGGAGCGCTCAGCGGGAAAGGTTATCGGCCTGAACGTATTGTGTTTGATTGCTATTAAGTTGCTTTTGATTATGCATGTGATTAGGTTTAAGTTAAAAATATTGATTTCTCGATTTTTAATCGATGCTCATTTTGATGAACCAATATCGATTCTTAAATCCCAAGAATCAATCTTTTAGTTTATGCTGTTTTCAGCTGATAAATGAACAAATCTTTGTGCAAAGTCTCAGCATTCAAAGACTCAGCCAGTTTTACAACATAATTAAAAAAAAAAATAACATTTTGTGGTGACGGATCGCTGTAGCGGCTCGTGAACCGATCGCCTCTTCCTCTTTACTACTAGTTACAGCACCAAATAAACATGAACATCAGAAGGAATGTTGAAAGATTCAGTACAACTTACTATAATGAATCAGGTCACATGTAATTGCACAATCAGTGTTTAAACCACAGAAAGACATCAATAATACGGCTTGTAAACAATGTCACATCACACTTACCTAAAAAAAAAGCCATCCTATGTCCATAAACTCATTTGTTAGCTAGAAAAACGAGGCGTTTTGATAAATATATGCACTTCATTATATTTTTTCCTTAGCCTGTTCTTCAATATTTAATATAGGATGAATTCAGGGTGATTGGGGCACTTTTTTTTTGCCATTGAGATGAATTGGAAAAAGTGTCCCAATCAACCTGAATTTCACCCTATTTTTGAATAAATCCATCATGAAAACAACGAATTGGAGTAGAAATGTATTTGTCAATAATGATAATTTGACAATCGGCCAGTTTTACAACATAATTCAAACAGAAAATAACATTTTGTGGTGACGGATCGCTGTAGCGGCTCGTGAATCGATCATCTCTTCCTCATTACTACTAGTTATAGCACCAAATAAACATGAATGAACATCAGAAGGAATGTTGAAAGATTCAGTACAACTTACTGAAATGAATCATGTTTCGAGTAATCGCACAACAAGTGTTTCAACCACAGAAAGAAGTCAATATTACAGCTTGTAAACAATGTCAGGTCACATTTACCTCAAAAAAGCCATTCAATGACCATAAGCTCGTTAGTTAGCTAGAAAAAATGAGGCACTTCATTATATTTTTTCCTTAACCTGTTCTTCAATATTTAATATATGTTTGAATGAATCCATCGTGAAAACAACAAATTGGAGTAGAAATGTATTTGTCAATAAAAATGTATTATTATAACTTTATTATTATTAAAACTGCCTTATGTGCAATTTAAATGTTTGTATGTAAGTCATTTGATTAATTTTTTTTCAAGCCTTTGGATCGAATCAAGTCTTACAGCTGATACACTGCAAAAAATTATTTTCTTCCTTAATATTTTTATCTGCTTTTCTAGTACAAATATCAAAACATTCTTAAACCAAGACACATTTACTTGAGAAGCAAAATGACTGAATATTAAGTCTTGTTTTACGGAAAACATGTTTGCTTAAAACAATCACAAATATCTACCAATGGAGTCAGAACAATAAACTAGTTTCCTCCTTGAATTAAGGTGATTTTCTTGTTTTAAGCTCACTTAATTTTGGTTAATATTTTGGCGCAAACGTCCATCAGATCTTTCAAACATGTGAAATGTTTTAAATTCAGGAGGAGTGTTTTGGTTCTCTGTGTTTTGGAACATGAATACCATGACGAAGCACATCAGGAGAAAGCGTCTTGTCTATTTCTGTCTGTGTCCTACATCTGTGTTCTGCAGGTCAACTTATCGAGTGCCAGCACTGTCCTAATTGCTATTCTAATGAAATGAGACCAACCCAAAATAAGAGCGAATCTCATCTTAGACGTCGGCTCTTCTGTGAGTATAGTCATTTAACTGCAGAATTATGATCAACATGCTTCATATTACAATCTAAATATGTGTTCACTGTGACAGAGGCGGCAGGGTTCATTCAGATTTAGTCCACTAGTTCAGCATAACTATGTTTGGAGTATTTTATTGCAGTATTTATTCAATCAAAGCTAACTGTAAGTAGCAAACCAGTATGATTATATAACCAGGGGTCAGTTGCATAAACAGAGACATCATGTTAAGACTCTTAACTAGTCAAAACAACCAGCAGTTAGTCAAGGAGTAATCAGTCTTACTTATAATATTTAATTAGACCAATCTACCTTTTTATGTAACTGACCTAAAAGTATGACTGAAAAAAGAAATAAATAAAAATGAAAAAAAAAAAAAAAAAAGATACATTTTTAGGTATTTTGGATTTTTTCAAAAACTTACTTTTGTGAACTAGTCCTAGGTTTTTTGGCCTGATCGGAACCAAACCAGTGCAGCAAGATTCTGTAGAGTCTGAATGTCAATAATTATCAAAAAAGAAGTTGAAATTTTGTTTCGTCTCTAAGGGCCGCTAAAACCATAGACTGTAAAAAAATAGGCTAAAACCTTTGAAGTGGGTGGAGCCACTTTTACTAAAATGGCTATAACTCGTGAACGGAATGAGATATTTTCACCAAATTTGGTACACCTATGTAAGAGCTCATTCTGTAGTTGTGTGAAAAAGGATGCGGTGTCTGGCCACTTGGTGGCGCTATAACCGGAAAAAACATTAAGATGGCTATTATTACTTCACTGTTAATCCGATTGACTTGAAAATTGGCATGCAGTGTCTTTATCCAAGGTGCCTTAACTGCCTATGAGGACATTGACGCATCTCAAAAAACATGTCCGGCATCGGCCAATGAAATTTGAGCAGCTATCAGATAAGGTTAACGGAGGCCAATTGGATCGAAACTCGCTGGGCCTGTTTGACTCACGGCCCTAGAGGCCTATGAGAAATTCAAAAGAAATTGTCCACCGAGGGGCACCTTCACGTTTTTCACGTGCGTAAATGATCGTGTGTTTTTTCACACACGCCAACGACATTCGTACCACATGGTAGAACTCCTCATTCTGAGCAACTTTGTCTCTAGGATCGCCGCTGTCCATCGAATCATTCGTTACATATTGGAGATTATTTCAAAAACCAACTTTGGCAAACTAGTCTTAGGTATTTGGCTCAACCTAGATAACCATTAAAAAGCTTTATAAACAATAAAATTTCCTATGGTAAATTACCTGTATTGGCTGTAAATGGTCTTTTCCATCTATAATTGAGATGGTTACAGGCTTGCTAATTAAAACATTATAACTTTTTTATGTGCTTAAAGGCCTTAAAGTGCTTGAACTCTGATAATTGCTGCTCGCAGCTACAAACCCGATTCCAAAAAAGTTGGGACACTGTACAAATTGTAAATAAAAAATAAATGCAATAATTTACAAATCTCATAAACTTATATTTTATTCACAATAGAATATAGATAATATATCAAATGTTGAAAGTGAGACATTTTGTAATGTCATGCCAAATATTGGCTCATTTTGGATTTCATGAGAGCTACACATTCCAAAAAAGTTGGGACAGGTAGCAATAAGAGGCCGGAAAAGTTAAATGTACATATAAGGAACAGCTGGAGGACCAGTTTGCAACTTATTAGGTCAATTGGCAACATGATTGGGTATAAAAAGAGCCTCTCAGAGTGGCAGTGTCTCTCAGAAGTCAAGATGGGTAGAGGATCACCAATTCCCCCAATGCTGCGGCGAAAAATAGTGGAGCAATATCAGAAAGGAGTTTCTCAGAGAAAAATTGCAAAGAGTTTGAAGTTATCATCATCTACAGTGCATAATATCATCCAAAGATTCAGAGAATCTGGAACAATCTCTGTGCGTAAGGGTCAAGGCCGGAAAACCATACTGGATGCCCGTGATCTTCGTCACATACAGGAATGCTACTGTAATGGAAATCACAACATGGGCTCAGGAATACTTCCAGAAAACATTGTCGGTGAACACAATCCACCGTGCCATTCGCCGTTGCCTTCTAAAACTCTATAGGTCAAAAAAGAATATCTAAACATGATCCAGAAGCGCAAGAGTTTTTTCTGGGCCAAAGCTCATTTAAAATGGACTGTGGCAAAGTGGAAAACTGCTCTGTGGTCAGACGAATCAAAATTTGAAGTTCTTTTTGGAAAACTGGGACGTCATGTCATCCGGACTAAAGAGGACAAGGACAACCCAAGTTGTTATCAGCGCTCAGTTCAGAAGCCTGCATCTCTGATGGTATGGGGTTGCATGAGTGCATGTGGTATGGGCAGCTTACACATCTGGAAAGGCACCATCAATGCTGAAAGGTATATCCAAGTTCTAGAACAATGCTCCCATCCAGACGTCGTCTCTTTCAGGGAAGACCTTGCATTTTCCAACATGACAATGCCAGACCACATACTGCATCAACTACAACATCATGGCTGCGTAGAAGAAGGATCCGGGTACTGAAATGGCCAGCCTGCAGTCCAGATCTTTCACCCATAGAAAACATTTGGCGCATCATAAAGAGGAAGATGCGACAAAGAAGACCTAAGACAGTTGAGCAACTATCATTAGACAAGAATGGGACATTCCTATTCCTAAACTTGAGCAACTTGTCTCCTCAGTCCACAGACGTTTGCAGACTGTTATAAAAAGAAGAGGGGATGCCACACAGTGGTAAACATGGCCTTGTCCCAACTTTTTCGAGATGTGTTGATGCCATGAAATTTAAAATCAACTTATTTTCACCTTAAAATGATACATTTTCTCAGTTTAAACATTTGATATGTCATCTATGTTGTATTCTGAATAAAATATTGAAATTTGAAACTTCCACATCATTGCATTCTGTTTTTATTCACAATTTGTACAGTGTCCCAACTTTTTTAGAATCGGGTTTATATATTATTTCAACTGTTTCTTCTAGAAAGTAATGAGACTTCTACTAAATTCTCTTGAATGCTTCACAATCATTTTATAGCTCTATAATCTTACTTTATAGCAGTTTTTACTTGTTCCTGGATTCTCAGTCTAATCTTATCTCGACACCAGAATATCAGAGAGGATTGAAGGTGGACTCTTGTGACTTGGACCAGTATAAAACCACTAAAACCCACTCAGAAGACCTTGGCAACTGCACGGCGATGCCACCCACGTCACCCCACGATCACAGAGGTGAGTTCGGCACGGCCACCCACACTTTCTTTATCTAGTTTCTCCTAATGTATGAGAAGGAAGCTATTGTTTGTGCTAAGCATTCAAACTTAGAGTAAGATGATCTACTTGAAGAAGTCTTTAAGTCACTGACCTTCATTAGTGACAAAATCCTCTAGCGAGGACCAGGTTCTGTTATTGCAGATGAAAGTGCTGTTGTTGTATGAAGGTAAGGTGGTGTTGAGACAGTGTGTGGTGCTGCGGACGCATTTCTGCCGCAGGTTCCCCATGAAGAGCTGCAGGCCGATGAGGGCAAACACGCTGAGGCAGAAGACGGTGAGAATCATGACGTCTGCCAGCTTCTTTACTGACTGAATCAGCGCGCCGACGATGGTCTTCAGGCCTGAGCAACAAACACCCGGAGATCAGCAGGTGAGAATCAAGGTGAGAATTTATGTACTCATTTTTACTTATTTTAACTTCTGGGTAGGTAATAAAATTAAAGCAATCGTAATTTCTTCAGATCACATCAGGGTTGTGCACCATTCAGAATTTGATTAAAAATGACTTTTAAATTCAGACTGAATCTGAATTGAGGTACCAAACAGAATCCAGAACAGTCATTTAAAAAAAGAAAGAAAGAAAGAGGAAAAAAATAAATAAATAAATAAATAAATAAATAAATATATATATATATAATATTGTTTTTTATATTTACATGTCACCTATACTTTTTCAGTCTAATGCATTTTTTTAAATTATTAAGCTGGAAAAGTGTGAAAAAAATACATTTTATAAATAAAATTAAAAATAATTTTGAAAAAAATAAATAAAAAAAATAAATAAATATATGTATATATATATATATATATATGCGAAATACTCTAGAATAAAATATGAAAATAATATATTAATAATTTTTATATTACATTAAAATATAAAATAGGCCTAATTTTATATTATATTAATGAATAATATATACAAATATTTGTTTCTTTTTTTTTATTACATTTTATTGAACTTAGAAATTGAATTTGAAAATAATGTAACTATTAATTTGTCACAAAATCTTTTTTGTGACTGTGTTAATTTGTTTTGTTTATTGCAATTCAGGTCTTAAGTTCTGAATGTTGCCAAACCCAGAATCACATCATTAATGCATCAATCAAACCACATTAAACCACAAGCACAGCACGAGACATCTAGGTCTGTCTTCACAAACATTTGTGGGTGCGGGAAGCACACAAAATGTGACAGTTCACAACAGACGCTTCTGTGGAACCAGAACCTGCACTTTTCATGTGGAATATACATTAATATATATAAGCATATATGTGTGTTTTGGTTTCATATGTATACCTACAGTATATATATATTTCTGATTCCATAAGAAGCATCTGCTTAGCATGCAAAGTCATGTTCTTCTACATCTACCCATGCTTTTAACATGTCAACACCACGATGCAATGAGACTTTTAGGGTGAGTTAACTGAACCCTGCGCTGACAGGTAAAGGTAACTCGAACCATCCGCCCTGATGTAATTTCACTTGTGTGTGATTGACCTACTCTACAACCTGTTGTGCCTGTTGTAAGCCGCTTAAGTGTCTATTGTTAACAGCTTTGACAGAGAGCAACAGGACCTGTCTTTTTTTTTCCAGAGGCGTTGGTTCCGTTAGTATTTTTTCCATTCATTTTTCCATAGGGATTTAACCCAATATAACCAAACCAACCAGCTACGAGGTGAACCACAACATTTTATTTAAAGCAAAAAAATATTTGAAAATCGGACACAAATATGCACTTAATGGCTTCAATGAGGAAAAGGACTACAATCCCATGAATCACTTCAAATGACAATCAAAATAAAAAGCATTTTGACATCATCACAAGACTGACTTGATTACATCATTTGCGGCGCTTCATCGGAGTGGGCGGAGCTAAAAAGCTCTTTTGCCATGATATGCTCACTGCAGTTCTCTGATTGGTGGAATTTTCTATACAGCATCATGGGTAATGTAGTTTTTCAGCTATTGACATGATTATTTTAAAAATAATTGCATGTTCTCAAGTCAAAAGAACTACAATCCCAAGAATCATTGCGAATGACAATCAAAATAAAAAGCATTTTGACATCATCACAAGACTGGTGGTGCTTCATCGGAGTGGGCGGAGCTAAAAAGCTCTTTTGCCGTGATTTGCTCACTGCAACTCTCTGATTGTTGGAATTTTCTGTACTGCATCATGGGTAATGTAGTTTTTCCAGCTGTTAAACAGGATTATTTTAAAAATAATTGCGTGATATAAAGTCAGAATTGCGTGTTATAAAGTCAAAAGGACTACAATCCCATGAATCATCGCAAATGACAATCAAAATAAAAAGCATTTTGACATCATCACAAGACTGATTCAATTACATCATTTGCGGTGCTTTACCAGAGTGGGCGGAGCTAAAGAGCTCTTTTGCCACGATTTGCTCACTGCAACTCTCTGATTGGTGGAATTTTCTGTACAGCATTATGGGTAATGTAGTTTTTCAGCTATTAACATGATTATTTTACAAATAATTGCATGGTCTCAAGTCAAAGCAACTACAATCCCAAGAATCATCATCATTTGCGGTGCTTCACCGGAGTGGGCGGAGCTAAAGAGCTCTTTTTTCTTCGCCGCAACTCTCTGATTGATTGGTTTCCAGAGGTCAAGCTGGTCTGGTCTGATGTTTTAGAGAGGTTTTGTCCACGTCAAGCGCCTGGTTTCAGTTTTCGCCCAACTCAAAAGTCTCATTTTCTACATTCTGCATGTTTCCAGAAGTATTTTGGAAATGTTTTGGTCATCCACTAGCACTGCAGGCCTTGGCGTTTGTCGGCCTCTCACCTGGGATGACTGAGATAGTTTTCAGTGCTCGTAGAACCCTGAATGTCCGTAACGCTGAGACATTGCCCAGGTCCACAAACTCAGTAACATATCTGCAATAAGCGAGAATTGGAGCACAGACAATGACAACAACACCAACAACAGGCAAACAACAACACAGCGGAGAATGAAGCAGGAATGCTGGGAAGTTTCAGGAGCTGGGAAAGAGATGACTGGAGAACACAACGCGGGAGGAACCGGATGCAGGTAAACTCCTGAGCTTATTTTTTTGCCACTGGACTCGGACATAGAGCAACACTTTAAACTGTGTCCTGGCGCACAGGTTCAGGAACGTCTTACCTGGAATTACGGAAATAGTTTTCAAAGCGCGGAGGACCCTGAACGTTCGAAGGGCTTGTAGATTGCCTACTTTTATAAATTCAGTTAGAAACCTGCAGAATCAAATTACAGTTATATGGATAAGAGGACAAACAACTGAAAGAGAAAAAAGGGAGAAAATTAAAGTGTTAGGAAACTAAACAACCTCATATGATGTTGTACATTTTGCTCCCTTAGAGAAATAGTTCACCCAAAAATATGTTTAAGGAATAGTCGTCCCCCCCCCCCCCCAAAAAAGTATAGATAATGTATTTATTAATGAATAAATAAATTACTAAATTCATAAATTAACTTATAATAAAAATAATTATATATATATATATATATATCTATATTATAAATATAATTATAAATATTTTTTTTATGTTCCACAGAAGAACTAAAGCCATTTAGATTAAAAATAAATGAATAAATAAATAAATGAACAAAATTAAATAATTAATAATAAAAATATTAATAATAAATAAATTCTATATATTATTTATTTATCATTCATATTTTATTATTTATTAATAAATGTTATAAAAAGAGAAATTAATTATTTCTCTAAGTAATACCCCCCAAAAAGTATATATAATTTATTAATAAAAAAATAATTCCATAAATTAATTAATTTATGATTAGAATATTAATAATAAATTAACAAAGTATATAATTAATTGAAATATTAATAATAAATAAATAATAAATGAATTATATATATATTATTTATTATTAATATTTTATTATGAGTTATTTAATTTGTTCATTTATTTAATAATTTATTTATATATTTATTTTTAATCTAAATGGATTTAGTTCTTCCACAGAACATAAAAAAAATATATATATATATTTATTATATTTTATTATTTTCTATACAATCAAAATAAATGGGGATGATGCTTTCAAGAACAGAATCATAAAATGATTTAGCAAAATAGCAACATAATTTCACACAAAGCTTTTCAGGGATTCCCAAACTTTTTTGTCAGCTAAAATATTTTCTTGAATTCATCCTGCGATTTTAAGTTAATATTTCAATCATTTAACAACACATTTGCATATTCACAATTTTCTGATGTCACATGACATGCATGAATAAAATATTAAAATAACAAATATATATATATATATATATTTAGACTTTTGTAGCAAGTGTTTTATATTGGTTACTTTTATTTTAAAATATTTTTTATTATTTAATTACTGTATTTTGCAGAACAAATATCTGCCAATTTAAGCAAAAACTGAAGACTTAACAAGACTTAATATCTTCAGTCATTTTGCTTCTCCAGTAAATGTATTTTGATTTAAGGATGTTTAGATATTTGTACTGGAAAACAAGACAGAAATACTGAACTTTGTATTTTTGGGTGAACTATCCCTTTAAGCTGGCACAGATTTAGTAGCTGCCTTGATTTTGAGAGACGGGATGAAGTCGTATAACGTTCCATATCAAATTTCATCTTCTCTGATCATTAACCTGATTAAATTACTGTAGCTGCTGGTATTCAAATACACTATATCACATGTGGCGGCATTAAAATATGAAGTACGGCGCTCCGTTTCTATAGAAACCTGGTATTCGGAGGTAAGCGTTTATTATTTATCCGCTCGGCCGTCATCCGTCTGGGTTTAATGAAGTCAGGAGTGGCGGCTAGCGCTCCTGTCAACATCCCAATACAAGCATGACTTATGGGCAGCGGCCGAGCCTGAGGGTCCATCTGACGTCGCTCAGACTCCCAGTTCAAGGACAACAGGCCTGTTAAAGCTTGAGAAATAAAGCCATAAAGACCAACGAGAAATAAGCACTTCATCACCGCTCGGCTGCTGTAAGGGTCACTGAGAGCGCTGCGATTCATGCCGTTTACAGAGAAATGACTTTTTTTGCAGTGTAAATGAAAGAAATAAACTCTAAAAAGGTTCATATAATGAGAAATCTGTTTAATAGATGTTTTCTAACAGAAGAGTTCATGGTATTTCAAAGGTACAGTAGCAAATTTATATTTACCGTTCAAAAGTTTGGTGTTAGTTCGGTTTTTAAGGTTGTATTTATCTGATCAAAAATACAGTAAAAATCTGAAATATTTTTATCATTTAAAATACCTGTTTTCTATGTGAATATATAGTAAACTGTAATTTATTCTTGTGATCAAAGCTGAATTTTTTTAGCATCATTACTCCAGTCTTCAGTGTCACATGATCCTTCAGAAATCATTCTAATATGATGAATATATTAAAGCCTTTTATAAGACAAAAAACATTTTCCATTTCTATCCATGCATAGGCATCTTGAAAAGTTTATTCCCTGGATATTTCAGTTTTTAAATGTTCTTTTTAAGTGAACAGGCCCAAAACTGAGGTGAAAATGATATTATTTGGATATGAACGGCACTCAATGACACATTCATATGATGCCGCGACTCCAGGGAATGCGTCCACATCTATGCTCACCTCTGTTGCCATGGCGACTTGTGTTTTGGGATTAGGGTCAAGGACGGGGTAAGTGCTCACGCTCTCCTACACGCAACCTCTCATAACAATTAATCACAGATACGGATGTATTTGAGTTCTATCATTGACGGGTCAAGCGGTTATGATTAGATTATTACAGCCTATTGAAAATAACAACAGCAGCGTTATTGTTTCATTATCTCTGTTGCTCAGCGTCCGACAGCATCCAATCATGACGAGCTGTGATTAATAAAGTTATTTAATATTGTGCTAATGGAAATATCATAATCTAGTTATTTTTTTAAAGGAAATTCTATGAATATTTTAATAACTCACAATGTGGTAATGTCTATTTTCAAATAATATATTGAATTAAAAAAAAAAAAAAAAAAAAAAAATATATATATATATATATATATATATATATATATATATTAGCGTCTAATTCAGAGTAAATTCACACTTTTTTTAAAGTTAATTTTAAGCTATTTTAAAAGTAAATTTCATGTATAATTACAATGGAACAGCAATAAATAAAATATATAAAATAAAATAAAATAAAACAAATAGAATTAAACAGTGTAAGAATGTGGTAATGGTAATGGTATATATATATGTATAGAATTAAATTAAAAAATATATATTTTTAGGGTCTAATACAAAGTAAATTCACACATTTTTTAAAGTTAATTTTAACTTATTTTAAAAGTTAATTTCACAAATAATTACAATGAAACAGCAATAGAATTAAATGTAAAATGTCTGTAAAATGTAAAATTACAAAAACAATTAGTTCAACAATGTGGTAATGTCTATTTTTAGAGTTTTTAAAGTGAATTAAATAAAATTACATCTATATCTATCTATCTATCTATCTATCTATCTATATATAAAGTTACAAAGTAGAAGTAGAAATAATCTTTATATAATCTTTAATCTTCAATAATCTTTATTTACAACATTGAAAAATATTTTTACAGTGCAAAAATGTCGTAACGTTTGTTTTTAGATAATATAGTGAATTAAATAAAATAATAATTTCTCTTTTTAAAAAAAAAAAATATTTTAGGGTCTAAAAAAATAAGTCTCACAAATAATTACAAAGAAACATGAAATTTTCAAGCTGAATGACTGAAATAGGCTTTTTAACTGCATTTTTATTTACAACTTCGTAAATAAAATAGTGTTTTTATAATTTCTATTTATATATATATATATATATATATATATATATATATATATGTATGTGTGTGTGTGTGTGTGTGTGTTTTTTGTATTTATTTTTTTTAGGGTCTATTCCAAATTCATACACTAACAAAAATTTGGTGTAAATGTAAAAATAAATCTCACAAATAATTACGAAGAAACGGCAAGTAACATTGAATTAAACGCGAAATTTTGAAGTTGAAAGACTGAAATAGTATCTTTATTAACCGTATTTTTATTTACAACTTCGTAAAATAAAATAAAATGAATTATTAGTGTTGTCTATTTTTTGATCATTTAGTGAATTAAATAAAAACAATAATTTCTCACTTTCACATGGAGGGGTCAAAGGGGTCATTTATTTGACATAATGCAGGAAATAATAACTTACGCCATAACAATGACGCTGAAGTCCAGCCAGTTCCACGGGTCCCTCAGGAAGGTGAAGGGCCCGATGCAGAAACCCCGCGCCAGGATTTTTATCAACGACTCGAACGTGTAAATGCCAGTGAACGTGTACCTGGGCGGAAGAGAGAACGGAGGAATGGACAGGAAGTCAGACCGGGAGGAATGGAAGAAAAAAAAAACCCCGGGAAAATCCCACACAGAGATCATGAGCGGAGCAGAAACGGACACAGGACACACATGGTGTTCAGGGGAGATGTGAAGCACATTCACAGTCCAGCAGCCCCTGCATGAGACATGAATGACAGTCGCTGCTTGATGAGCTGGTGGTCATCAAGACAAGAATGGGCATTAAAATCCAGCGCGTCATTTTGACCATCAGAGCGAGAGACCTCCAGCAGAGAGGATGAAAGATGCAGCATTCTGGAGTGCAAAGCTGGTTTATTCCTATTTTCATCGTTCTCTTCCTAGTTTCACTCAGCTCAGTGTATTTGTGAGTTAAATCTCGTTTGGGTTTGTATCATACCTCTCATCACGTCTGAGTCTTTATGATGTTTCGTTCGTAAAATCGCATCGCTTTCATTCAGACCCACACGGAATCTACACCCACAGAATTCCAAAGAAAGTTCTACAGAGTTCCGCAGAATTGGAACGGCTTTCGTTCTCAAAGTTCTGCACATCTGCTTCCCCTTGTGAGGTCATTTCTAAAATATTTTGATTCATTCTTTCATGCTTCAGCTACCAATAAAGGTGTTTGATTGAATATACACTGTATAAATCCCAGAATTCCGTAGATT
The DNA here is from genome assembly GCF_018812025.1 of Megalobrama amblycephala. Lineage (NCBI taxonomy): Eukaryota > Metazoa > Chordata > Actinopteri > Cypriniformes > Xenocyprididae > Megalobrama > Megalobrama amblycephala. The sequence goes on from NC_063065.1 coordinate 820,853, forward strand.
TTTCTCCAAAATCAGTGCGGAAGATGCAGAAAACGTCTGTAGATTCCCGTCTGGGCCTGTCCATGAGATGCAAAATGTTTCTATGCACATACAGTGACCACAAAATGTATTTAGACACTTTAGTTACACTTAAAATATATGAATGTCATTGCATTATACAGAAAAATATCAATGCAAGTGATATTTAAATAACGTTGCATTCATTTGTACTGTATGTATTTGTGTTATTAACTATTGCTAATTAATTAAAAAAATCTAAGTGACATTAAAATAGCATTCATTAAAAAACATGTTAATTGAAATAAAGCTTAATATATATATATATATATATATATATATATATATATATATATATATATATATATATATATATTTAGGGTTTAATACAAATTAAATTCACAAATGTTTTTTAAGCTAATTTTAACCTATTTTAAAAGTAAATTTCATGAATAATTACAACGAAACAGCAATACAATTAAACATAAAATTTTAAAATTTAAAAACAATTGGTGCAACAATGTGGTAATGTCTATTTTTAAACAATAAAGTGAATTAGATAAAATTTTATATATATACACACACAAAATTCTTATAAATTGATTTATAGACTGAAATAGTATTTCATTTAAATTTCAATAATCTCTCACTGAAAAATATTTTTACAGTGCAATAATGTCGTAGTGTTTGTTTTTAGATAATAGTGAATTAAATAAAATAATAATTTCTCTTTTTTAAAAAAAGTAATTTTTTTATTTTTTTCAATGAAATAAAATATGAGTATATGAAAAATATAAACTTAAAAAAATGTAAATGAAAATTAGAAATGTTGCATTGCAACTACCTGAAATAAGCTGAAGCACTAAACTAAAATGAAATGAGATAATAAAATAAAATAATATTAAAATAATATAAAATGAAAAATAAAATATTAAATAAAATATTAAATAAAATAATATAAAATTCATAATATAACACATTCAAAATTCAAAATATAAATAAATGAAATAAAATAAAATAATATGGAATAAAATAAAATAAAAACTACATTTAATATATAAATAAATGCTAAAATAGAATAGAAAAAATAAAATAAAAATTAAATTAAAGCTACATTCAATATATAAATAAATGCTAAAATAAAATATAATATAAAATAAAATAGCTACATTCAAAATATAAATAAATGCAATAAAAATATATGAAATACTAAAATAACACTGCTATATAGCAAAGACATTCACAAATTTATAAGTGTGATTAAAGTGTTTAAAAGCGTTCAAATACTTTCTGTGGTCATTGTACATGATGTAACTATAAATTTGATGTCTAAATCTCTTCAAAGGGTGCTGAGAGGTACGACTTCACTCGCTTCAAAAACAGGTGTTGTTGTCGCATGCTACATGCTTTAACACCTCTTCACATGAAGATATCAGATGCTCGGTTTCATTTGTGAGGTCACGGTGCAGAACCTCCACAGAGGCCGGTGCAGGGTCTTCATTAAAGGTCTGCGTGCTTCTCTACGAGCACAAACCTCGTTTCCTACAGTTACTTACACTGTAGGTCACATTCATCTCAAACTGTACGAGCAGCATGGGAAAACATGGGATAAATCCGGTCTATCCATTGGGATGTACGTACGCATGGGCTGACTTCTGCTGGGGTGCTGGGGCCCTTACTGAAGCTGGAGATGATGGACAGACAAACCGAGAGACAGACAAGCAGATCAACTGACAGACAGACCGGACAATGGTTAGACCGCTAGCTACACATGACCGCGGCAAACAGACAAGCAGAGAGACACAGAGATACATGAGCTGAACCACAGGCAGGCAGAGAGACAGAGACAGAGTGACACGGTTACAGGTAATCAATCAAATCAGATAGATAGATCGATAGATAGACAGATAGATAGATAGATAGATAGAATGACAGACAGACAGACAGATAGATAGATAGATAGATAGATAGATAGATAGATAGATAGATAGATAGATAGATAGATAGATAGATAGATAGATAGAATGACAGACAGACAGACAGATAGATAGATAGATAGATAGAATGACAGACTAGACAGACAGACAGACAGATAGATAGATAGATAGATAGATAGATAGATAGATAGATAGAATGACAGACTAGATAGATAGATAGATAGATAGATACAGATAGATAGATAGATAGATAGAACGACAGGATAGACACAGACAGACTAGACAGATAGATAGATAGATAGACAGATAGATAGATAGATAGAACGACAGGATAGACACAGACAGACAGATAGATAGATAGATAGATAGATAGATAGATAGATAGATAGATAGATAGATAGATAGATAGATAGATAGATAGATAGATAGATAGAACGACAGGATAGACACAGACAGACAGACAGACAGATAGATAGATAGATAGATAGATAGATAGATAGATAGATAGAATGACAGGATAGACACAGACAGACAGATAGATAGATAGATAGATAGATAGATAGATAGATAGATAGATAGATAGAACGACAGGATAGACACAGACAGACAGACAGATAGATAGATAGATAGATAGATAGATAGATAGATAGATAGATAGATAGATAGAACGACAGGATAGACACAGACAGACAGACAGACAGATAGATAGATAGATAGATAGATAGATAGAATGACAGACTAGACAGACAGACAGACAGATAGATAGATAGATAGATAGATAGAATGACAGACTAGATAGATAGATAGATAGAATGACAGACTAGACAGATAGATAGATAGATAGATAGATAGATAGATAGATAGATAGATAGAACGACAGACTAGATAGATAGACAGATAGATAGATAGATAGATAGATAGATAGATAGATAGATAGATAGATAGATAGATAGATAGATAGATAGATAGAACGACAGGATAGACACAGACAGACAGACAGACAGATAGATAGATAGATAGATAGATAGATAGATAGATAGATAGATAGAATGACAGACTAGACAGACAGACAGACAGATAGATAGATAGATAGATAGATAGATAGAATGACAGACTAGATAGATAGATAGATAGAATGACAGACTAGACAGATAGATAGATAGATAGATAGATAGATAGATAGATAGATAGATAGAACGACAGACTAGACAGATAGATAGACAGACAGACAGACAGATAGATAGATAGATAGATAGATAGATAGATAGATAGAGTGATAGACAGATAGATAGATAGATAGATAGATAGATAGATAGATAGATAGATAGATAGATAGATAGATAGATAGATAGATAGATAGATTTAACCCATGTTCTTTTGAAAAACAACAAAAAAACGAATTGTATTGGCCAAATGTATTTGAGAATTATTAATTTCTTTTATAAATGCACTTCATATTCCTTTGTCAACATTCCCTTTAATGAAAATTTCTGATGCTAGTTTATGTTTGTTTATGACATCCATACCATGATTTCATTCCGCATGGCAAAGGTGCAATTAGCAAAGTCATGGTTCCGGTTCAGTCAGATCATTAACTTACTTGCTAATTGAGGTTGACAAGCCAACAAACACCTGGCAAAGCTTTGCATCGGAACAAATAGGGCACATTTCAGAGGTCAGAGGTCAATACACTGAGAGAGAGAGAGGTTTAGGAGACAGGAAATAGGAGGAAGGACAGGAACGCTGCGAAAGAAGAAGGGAACGATACTCACTCGACGTATTTGGCCCACTGCGCCGGTTCAGACATGGCCATGAAGCAACAGTTGGTCAAAATAGTGCACATAATGAAAAGACTGAATAAAGTAGAACATGTTAAGAAAAACAGTGAAATACAAGATGCTTTTACACTCTTCACAATTCTTCTCAATAATGTCTGAATCTGTGCTCAAGATACGGCCTGTGATCAGAAGTCTCAAAAGATCTCAGTATGAACTCAAACATTTCTCACCAAATGATCTAAGCTTTTCCGCAATCATTTTTATAGCTCTATACGCCGTTTTTGTGTGTGTCTCTTTAAATGCAAATGAGCTGCTGCTCCCAGCCCGCTTTCCAGAAGAGGGCGGAGCTTTAACAGCTCAACAACAACAAAGCTGGAGAATCTCACGCAGCCAAAATGAGGATTGTCAGTAACGGTGTTCAGCCTTACATTGTTCAAACCGGAGTCGACACTGATGGAGAGACTCAGGAAGAAGTTACAACTTTTAGACGTTTCTGAATGGTTAGTGGATAAATTGATGTAGTTGCTGTGGAGTTGATTCAACTCATCCACTAGCATGTGCCGTCATGTTCATCTTTTGTGTTGAATTGACCCTCGTTTGTGAAGCAGTCCGGTGTAAAATGACGGCATGTCAACAACACTCTACTACAACAACTCTTCCTCTTCTCTAAAGCAGCTCAACATGGCCCCGCCCCCCTTGTTGTGTGTTCTCGGGGGCGGGGTTTATGTAAATTTTGGAGTTTGTGATGTCACTAACCCAGGAAGAAGCTTTGTTGTAGTCCCTACCAGCTGTTAGTTGTAGTCCTTAAAAAGCGAAACTTTGAGCGTCGTAACTTTGCAGATGTTGTTTATGATCAAACAGCAACATTACACACTAACTAAAGTAAAAAAAAAAAAATTATAATCAAGGACCCCTTTAAAGCCTATTCACGAAAAGAATGACATATGATAACGATAAAGATATCGCTCTAAAAATCATTCTAAATATAAAAGAATAGCAGAGTCACACAACTTTAACAATAACGGCACAGAGAAACAATATCATTGGAATGACTTTCAGAACGATTTTATCCAGCTGATACATTGACAGCCAATCAGAATCCATCCTGCTTTAAAGAGCTTGAGCATTTAAAGCGACAGACGACATAAACTGCAGCGCGCTTATAATAAACAGAACTATATCCTCTGCTGGTGTGGACGCTAATATAGTAATCGTTATAGTTCTCGTTCTTGGTGTGAATGGGCCTTAAAGGGTTAGTTCACCCAAAAATGAAAAGTCTGTCATTAATTACTCACCCTCATGTCGTTCCACACCCGTAAGACCTTCGTTCATCTTCAGAACACAAATTAAGATATTTTTGATGAAATCCGATGGCTCAGTGAGGCCTGAGCAATGACATTTCCTCTCTCAAGATCCATTAATGTACTAAAAACATATTTAAATCAGTTCATGTGAGTACAGTTGTTCAATATTAATATTATAAAGCCACGAGAATATTTTTGGTGCACCAAAAAAACAAAATAACGACTTATATAGTGATGGCCGATTTCAAAAACACTGTTTCAGGAATCTTCGGAGCATAAATGAATCAGTGTATCAAATCAGCGGTTCATTAATGGATCTTGAGAGAGGAAATGTCATTGCTGGCTATGAAGGCCTCACTGAGCCATCAGATTTCATCAAAAATATCTTAAGTTGTGTTCCGAAGATGAACGAATGTCTTACAGGTGTGGAACGGCATAAGGGTGAGTAATAAATGACATTTATTTTTATTTTTGGGTGAACTAACCCTTTAAGAGTATAAGAAGATATGACGACCTTGATATGAAGGTCGTCTTAAGATATGAAGTCCGTAAGTGATTATTTAATTAACAGTGATAATTAAAACCTCCTATATATCACATGATTGACATTTTCATGACAGGGTTTCATTACTGGTTTTTAATGCAGGGGTGTGAGCGTCTCATAACAGTAAATGACAGCTACTTTTTCTGAAAATTACAGTTTTACGTACAGACTGGAAATACAGTCTTTTAATGAAGAACACCTACAATGTTTTATTTTGGTCTCTTACACTTCCAGAAGTGCTTAAAGACGTCCATGAATGCTTGTAATTCACACTAATTATGCCTACAACTTCCTAACGTCAACTCGTCTTAAACTTTTAGCTGTGTGTCGCTCTGAACGGCCTTCAAATCGTTGCTAATTTTACTTCTGATGCTGACGGATTGATAGGCATCACGTCTCAGTTTCGTCTTGTGGACAATTTTCACTCGATGGCTTTTAAATGGACAGTAATGAGTGTAATTATGGTTAAAAGGTTAAAGATTCGTTCTTTAGTACTATAAATGTATTATTCTCTTGAGTCTCGGCTGCTTTTTGACTTTTCCAGAGAGAGTCTTGATTGTGAACAAAGACATCTGGAACGGTAAAAACCCATCCAGGTGAATATGGCTGATTTCTTTTAACTTGTGGCATGTGCATTCATTTGGGAATTATATTATGAATAGCAAACATCCCATTGAATCTGGCATTTCCAAAAATCTGATATCTTTATTTTTCCTTCCCAGCCACAATCATGACAAGTGACAAGCATAAGGACATTTTGTTGTGGGTGGCTCCACCCACGGAGAAATCTCATTGGTTTAAAATCCTGTACAAGATTGTCTCATTCAGTGTGAACAGACAAAATGGAAACTTGTCGAGTCGCATCTGTTAGTTATCTTAAATGAGCTCGAGTGCTGAACTATGAGTCTTCCGAACGCACTGTACGTGACAATCAAAGATCTGTGATACACAACAACAGCCTGTCAGCTCTGGGAAAAGCCTCCGGAGTCTCCGTGCCATCCGAGGACTTGTCTTCCCTCTTTTGATTTTCAGATTTTTCTAATGAGCCCAATCACTTCAGTGTTTCGAGGCGGCTGCGTTTGGCCCTCTCTCTCGGAGTCTGCGTCGCATGAATGCGCTCTTGTGCCACTGGTTAATCAAACATGTTTCCTGGCTTCGGCTCTCCCGGGAAATCTGCTATTAGCACGGATGTGTGCCGTCTGTGTGGGCGCCTGAAAGTGAACACATTGAACCGCTCCAATGCATTGCACAGACTCGTATGAGTCGTCACAGGTGGCCGCCTGCCCTTCAACACACTTCCACTGGAGTCTGTGTGTCATACTTTAGACCAGGGGTTTTCAAACTGGGGGCTGTAACGGAGTGATACAGGGTCCGTGGAAAAGCTTAGAGAAAAAGAGTATAAAAAAAAAAATAATAATAATAATAAAAATAAAATAAATAAATAAATAACATTTAAATAAATAAAGAAAACAATATATAATGTGTGTATAGATTAAAATAAATAATATATAAATATAATTAATATACATAAATATATTAATAAAAAATAAAAAAAATATGAGAATAAAATCAACCAATCAAAATTAAAACATTATATTAAACTAAATAAATAGATTAAAAATAATAAATAAACATATCATAAAAATTAGAAAAATAATATACAAATATATATATATATATATATATATATATATATATATATATATATATATATATATATATATATAATTAAAAATAATATATTATTCTACAAATATATATTCTATATATATAGAATAAAATAATAAGCATGAGAATAAAATCAATCAATAAATCAATATTAAAGCAACTAAATAAATAGATTAAAATTAATAAATAAATATATAATAAACATTATAAAATAAACAATATATAAATAGAATAAAATAAACATGAAAATAAAATTAATCAATAAATAAATAATAAAAAATATATTTAACTAAATAGATTATATAAACAATAAAATAAAAATAAAATAAAAAATAAATAAAAATTAGAATAAAATAAATAAAATATAAATATAACATAAATAAATAAATAATAAACATGAGAATAAAATCAATCAATAAATAAATAATAAAACATATTAAACTAAATAAATAGATTAAACTTAATAAATAACAAAAATTAGAATAACAAATACATAAATAATAAAAATATATTAAAATAAATTAATTTAATTAATTAAACAAATAATAATTTGTAAATGTGTAATACATTTTAATAAAATAAATACATAAATAAATAAATTAATTAATTAAATTAAACAAATAATAAAAAATAAATAAATAAATAAATAAATAAATAATAAAATTTGAAAGAAAGAAACACCACAGAATTTTCAGTATTGATTTTTCACTTGTATTTTGGTTTGTGTAAATGGAAAATGTACTGATTTTTATCTTACAGACCAAATATTTTCCCAATGATATTTGACACGTATTTATAATTTGTCACAGTATAAATTAAGTCTTTATGCATGAAAATAAACAGCTGCTTTTTAAATGTTATGATGAGGTTCCCTCACACGAGGACGAGGGTCTGTGCTCTAAAAGACTGAAAACCCCTGCTTTAGACAATACTTCAGTGAAGTATGTGCAACCTTATATCAGACGAGGCGCCACTTAGCCCGATATCGGGTGGCTGGGTGTACAACGGCCTGTCGAACCCTAAAAGGGGTGTGAGGTGAAGGGGAGGCGCAGTCGACCAGCGCAACACCTTCACCGCAAACCTCTTCACCTGCTTATCAACTCCACAACAGCAAAGTGTCCACGAGCCCAATATTTCTTAACACCTCGGGCCGGGCTGCTGGGTATTTTTAGCAGGACGGAGCTTTGGGAAAACACAACCATCTGAACTTGGCTTTGTTCAACCAGACTTCATACGTGGCATAGCTTTTGAATGTCAGACAGAGAGACGAGAAGTTCCCTTGTTCCCTGACGTGAAGTGTACTGTATATGGTCGTCAACATTCAACATTGTTCCAGATGTTTCTCTTAAAAGTCTTTAAGAGAGATAAAAATAGACACGAGTCAATACAGTAACACTGTGTCCGAACCGGGTGATAATGTAACAAGCAACGGGACATCGACTGATTGATTGTTTTCCGTTTCTGCAGCGTTGCACTAAGTAGCTCCGCCCACTGTTAAATCTTATTGGTTGAACATAATTTTGGGAGAAATGTTTGAGTTTATACTGAAATCTCTGGCTTTGATTGCAGACTTCCTCCACTTGCATCATTTCGCCTGCTTTATATCTACAAGAAACACGTGAGATACTGAGCTATTCATTTCATGCACTATTCTGTTTTGGTGAAAGTTTAAGCTCTAGACTTTGAAAATGCAAAACATAGCTTTAGAAATCCTGTTATAATCCTCATTCTGTATTGTCAGATACCAACGCTTTCATGCACAATCAATGCAGACTTCCAGAATTCACCATATGTCACCTTCATTGGCAGCAGAAAGGATATGAGTGTACTAAAATCTTTATTGATGCTCTTCTAACGGGATGAAAAGGGCTAAAAATATAGAGTGCAGATGTGGCACTAAACCGGAAGATGGCCTTCCCTTTGTTCAGTACTATAAAAGTCTGTTGAGAAAGAAGAGAAAGGTTAGTTAGTGCAAAAAAACTCACCAGTGACATTTAATATCAAACACAACATGAGCCTCAAACGTTTATGAAATATGAGCAGACGGAATTTCTGTAAATGGTCTACAGCTCCTGTTTCATAAAAGATGCCTAATATGTTGTCCTGTTCTGTACATTATAATGTAACACATATGCAGAGGACAAAAATTAGATTACTTTTATAACTGCACAAGTTTGGGGTCAGTAAGATATTTTAATGTTTTTGAAAGTCTCTTCTGCTCACCAAGGCTGCATTTATTTGATCAAAAATACAGTAAAAAAATGTGAATTTATCGTAAAATGTAATTTATTCCCATGATTTTCAGCATCGTTACTCCAGTCTTGAGTGTCACATGATCCTTATGAAATCATTTTAATGCATTTGATACATTTCAATACATTTGATACATCTGATAGATTTTATTTCTTCAGAATTCTTTAATGTATTTAATGCATCCTTGCTGAAGAAGTAATTCCTTTCAAACGACGGTTACCATGGACCATTTTTGTAAGGGTGTATAGATGCATGGCAGATCATTTTAAGCTTAAACTCATTTAACTTTGATTCATTTTTCAGAAACCCAGACTCATTATCTTGTGTCATTTTGCTTCTCCAGTAAATGTATCTTGATTTAAGAATGTTTAGATGTACTGGAACAAGACAGAAATACATTTTTGCAGTGCAAATGTAAGAAATAAACTCTAAAAAGGTTCATATAATAAGAAATCTGTTTAATAGATGTTTTCTAACAGAAGAGTTCATGGTATTTTAAAGGTACAGTAGCAAGGTACCGTTCATAAGTTTGATGTTAGTTGAATTTTTCATCAAAAATACAGTAAAAATTTGAAATATTTTTATAATTTAAAATAGCTGTTTTCTATGTGAATATATAGTAAACTGTAATTTATATCCAGTGATCAAAGCTGAATTTTCAGCATCATTACTCCAGTCTTCAGTGTCACATGATCCTTCAGAAATCATTCTAATGCATTTGATACATTTTGATACATTTTATTTTTCAGAATTCTTTGATCAATTAAATGCATCCTTGCTGAAGAAGTAATTCCTTTCAAACGACGGTTTTACTATGAAGCATTTTGTATAAATGCATTTATTTTTCTGACCTGATATTTTTTCTTGTTTTAAGCCTAAACTCATTTAACTTTGATACATTTTTCAGAAACCCAGACTCAATATCTTGTGTCATTTTGCTTCTCCAGTAAATATATCTTGATTTAAGAATATTTAGATGTACAGGAAAACAAGACAAAAATACATTTTTGCAGTGAAAATGAAAGAAATAAACTCTAAAATGGTTCATATAATGAGAAATCTATTTAATAGATGTTTTCTAACAGAAGAGTTCATTGTATTTTAAAGGTACAGTAGCAAATTTATATTTACCGTTCAAAAATGTTGGTGTTAGTTCGATATTTAGTGTTTTTGAAAGTCTTTTCTGCTCACCAAGGCTGCATTTATTTGATCAAAAATACAATAAAAAATCTGAAATATTTTTACAATTTAAAACAGCTGTTTTCTATGTGAATATATAGTAGAATGTAATTTATTCCTGTGATCAAAGCTGAATTTTCAGCATCATTACTCCAGTCTTCAGTGTCACATGATCCTTCAGAAATCATTCTAATGCATTTGATACATTTTATTTTTCACAATTCTTTGATCAATTTAACGCATCCTTGCTGAGAAAGTAATTCCTTTCAAACGGCGGTTACCATGGACCATTTCTTCTAAAGGTATATAACTGCATTATTCAAACAAACTGTAATTATAACGATAAAGAAGTAAGCAATACTCGGGAGTGCACACAACACGCAAATACATTACTACAGGGCGCAGCGGGAGGATCAGCGCTCTTGTGGGACTCTTGTCTGTCGCCATGGTTGACGGTACCGGGGAGCTTTTCTCTCCCTGCGCTGCACAAACACGCCTTTTGGTTGCCGAGGATTCATGGCCCCCTCGCAGGGTTCGATTTACGCCATCTCCCCATCACATAAATAATGCGAGGAGTCACGACGCAAAGAATAATTGCAGGCAGGCAGCATCAGGGTCAGCATATTTTAGCGCTACGACTGTGGCGGCGAAGTCCTTTCATTGCGCGGCATCTTTGCTACAGTAGGCGCCTTTCTCAGCGTTCCAGCGCCGTGGCCTTTGTAACCTCTGTAAATAGCTTGCTTTCTCCGCCCTTATGTTCTCTGTTCTTATGTAACATCTAGGTCAAGTTTTGCCTGTGTTTGTTTCCACTTTCCTCACATTTCCTCTGGGATATCATCTGCCAACTGCAGGTCCACATGAGCGAATTTGGAGAGTAACACAACAAAGAAGAGAGGGCAGAGGGAAATCCAACCCAACCAACCGCTGCCCTCGCCATGGCTTTAAACTTTGCACATTTAAGAAGTAAATAAATGCACAATGCATCTACCATAATTGGAAATGATATTAGAGCAATCATTCACTCAAAAATGAAAGGTCTGTCATCATCTTCTCACCCTTGTGTTGCTCAAAACACAAAAGGAGTTATCTAGTGGATTTTCAAAGCTTTGAACAAGATTTGAGGCCTAAGGCCAAAAGCAAGGTTTTAAGTGAGCGACCTAAATTTCTCTTTTTGTCAGCTGAATTCAGAAGACTTGTAATATAGTGCACTAGTAGTCCTGATTGTAATTTTATGGATTTTAAAGAAGTGATATTTAGTAATGTTAGCAATTTAACAGCACTGACACTATCGGACAAGAAGCAAATTTGAGATTTGAACTGAATTGAGTTTTAAACTAAGATACATTCAAATTAAATTTGTACTGAACTGAGTTGAATAATGACACTATTTTCTTCTGTAGAGCTGCTTTATAGCTGAATTTAATTCCTTTCACAATGGATGAACTTTATAACACTGACACTATTATTTAACTAAATTAAATTGAATCAACATTGAACTGAACTGAGCTGAACAGCAACACTGTTGTCTTTTGCAGAGCTGCTTTATAGCTGAAATTGAACATAATTGATGAATTTTACAACATTGACACTGTTATTTTCCTGTTTATGGTGATTTTATGGGTTTAAAAAAAGTTTTAAAAAAATTTAAAATTTAATTTGTTTCATAATTGATGAATATCAACACTTATTGAACTGAACTGAATCAACACTGGACTAAATTGAGCTGAATAACAACAATTTTGTCTTCTGTAGAGCTTGCTTTACTCCTGAATTTAATTAATTTCATACATGATAAACTTTGCAACATCAATACTGTTATGGAACTGAATCAACATTGTAGTGAATTGAGATGAATAACGACACTTTTGTCTTCTGTAGAGTTGCTTTACAGCTGAAATTTGAATTTGTTTCATGACTGATGAACTCTGCAACATCAAGACTGTTATTGAACTGAACTGAATCAACACTGGACTAAATTGAGCTGAATAACAACACTTTTATCTTCTGTAGAGCTGCTTTACTCCTGAATTTAATTAATTTCATACATGATGAACTTTGCAACATCAACACTGTTATGGAACTGAATTGAATCAACATTGTCGTGAATTGAGATGAATAACGACACTTGTGTCTTCTGTAGAGTTGCTTTACTCCTGAAATTGAATTTGTTTTATGACTGATGAACTTTGCAACATCAAGACAGTTATTGAACTGAACTGAATCAACATTGGACTAAATTGAGCTGAATAACAACACTTTTATCTTCTGTAGAGCTGCTTTACTCCTGAATTTAATTAATTTCATACATGATGAACTTTGCAACATCAAGACTGTTATTGAACTGAACTGAATCAACACTGGACTAAATTGAGCTGAATAACAACACTTTTATCTTCTGTAGAGTTGCTTTACTCCTGAATTTAATTAATTTCATACATGATGAACTTTGCAACATCAACACTGTTATGGAACTGAATTGAATCAACATTGTCATGAATTGAGATGAATAACAACACTTGTGTCTTCTGTAGAGTTGCTTTAATCCTGAAATTGAATTTGTTTCATGACTGATGAACTTTGCAACATCAAGACAGTTATTGAACTGAACTGAATCAACACTGGACTAAATTCAGCTGAATAACAACACCTTTATCTTCTGTAGAGCTGCTTTACTCCTGAATTTAATTTATTTCATACATGATGAACTTTGCAACATCAACACTGTTATGGAACTGAATAGAACTGAATCAACATTAAAGTTAATTGAGATGAATGACACTTTTGTCTTCTGTAGAGCTGCTTTACAGCTGAAATGAATTAATTTTATAACTGATGAACTTTGCAACATCAAGACTGTTATTGAGCTGAACCGAATCAACATTGGACCAAATTGAGCTGAATGACGACATTATTGTTTTCTGTAGAGTTGATAATATAACTGAATTGAATGTGTTTCATAATGGATAAACTTTGCAACATCAACACAGTTATTGAACTGAATTGAATCAACACTGGACTAAATTGAGCTGATAAATGAAACTTTTGTCTTCTGTAGAGCTGCTTTACTCCTGAATTTAATTAATTTCATACATGATGAACTTTGTAACAATCAACACTGTTATGGAACTGAATTGAACTGAATCAACATTGAACTGAATTAAGCTAAATAACAACACTATTTTCTTCTGTAGAGCTGCTTTACAGCTAAAATTTAATTTGTTTCATGATTGATTAATTTTATAACATTAACACTGTTATTTTCCTGTTTATAGTGATTTTATGGGTTTAAAGGGGTAATTAATACTTTAGAATTAGTAATGTTAGCGATTTAACTGCTCTGACACTATCGAATAAGAAACAAAATTTGAACTGAATTGAGTTTTGAACAAAGTTCAGCTCAAACTAAATAATTTAATTCATCTGAAAAGAATCTCTACAGAAGACAAAAGTGTTGTTATTCAGCCCAGTTCAGTTCAGTTCAGTTCAGTTCAATAACAGTGTTTATCAGTTTATCATTTATGAAATTCAGCTATAATCAACTCTACAGAAAACAATAATGTTGTTATTCAGCTCAGTTTGTTTCAGTGTTAATTCAGTTCAATAACAGTGTCAATGCTTCAAAATTTCATAATTGATAAACTTTGCAACATCAAGAATGTTATTGAACTGAGTCAACATTGGACTAAATTGAGCTGAATAACGACACTTTCGAATTCTGTAGAGCTGCTAAATTTTCTAACATCGAACTGTACATGCACATCAACATGATGGTGAGTTTCATATTTGAGTGAATTATCTTAACTACAGTTCTTCTGATTGTCCTTTATCACTGATCTGATACCTCACACACAGACCTCGCACTGACAAACCAGAGATGAGTGATAATTTTTCAAGAAGTCTATTGAAGGAGTCAATGAATGACACGGAACGATGATCAGCAAAATGCTAAAGTAAAACCTGCAGCATGAAATTAAACCAGAAACAGGTGCGTAACTTAATTAGAAACTATGGAAACAAACTAGTAACCAAAACTCAGGAAAACAGTGAAAACAAAACCAAAACAGTACAATGAGGAAAAAAAGGCAATAAAAAAGCTTGCAATATGGACACTGACAGTTCACTGGCTAGGCTATATTAGTTACAGTTATTAACATTATTAAATTATTATTGACGTCTGTGATTGATTGGGCTCTCTGTGTTTATTGTCTAGATGTGGCTGTTATGTAAGGTCATGTGCTCTGGATGCAAAACTAATCCTGTGCGAATGGGGCTTAAGAAATACAAAACTTATTTATAACAATTTCTTTTCTCTGGAAATAAGCGTGGGCTTGCAAAAATATCAAAACTTTTGGGCCTTTAACAGAGGGAGTCCTGTTAAGTGTCAATTCATCTTTCTTAACGGCTTAGAAAAGTCTAAACAGGGCACATTTCCTCACTGAAAATAGCGTTTAAAAGGAGTTTTGAGTCAAAACTTTCAGCTGAAATCCATAGAAATGGAGATTTGTCTGCTTGTGAAAGCATGAGCGTGTGAGAGAGAAGCCAGCGCAGCAGCAGTCGCATTAACAGCGGCTCACTGAGTCATGCTATTCATCTGTCTGCTATTCCTGTAGCCCTCAGATTCAGCGCAAATATATCAGCTGCCCTTTACTGATGGACATTGTTTTGTTTTACTAAAACTTAAACCTTTCTTACCATGGTACACTGCACTGCAGCAAGAAAGGGATCTTGTTAGAAATCCTGGTGTTGTTCTAATGCCGTGAGCTGTTCTTTCTTTTTTGGACCACAAAAGGAGAATTTTAAAACTAGATGAGTAAAGTTTGATGACAAACTTTGAAGTTGGCTTGAGAAAGCCAGACCAGAAAGTTTGAAAAAGTTTCAAAAGCTTGAAGTTTGAAGGTTTTACATTTGAAGTAGTTTGAAGTTTAAAGTTTGAATGTTTTCTATCAGAAAAACAGATAGATCGATAGATGATTTAGCATGTTGTTAGCATTAATTAGCATGTTGTTAGCATGAATTAGCATGTTGCTAGCATATTTTAACATGTTGTTAACCTGTTGCTAGCATGATTTAACATGTTGTTGGAATGTTGTTAGCATGATTTAGCATTAATTAGCATGCTGGTAGCAACAAAATTTATTTGTTAGCATTGTTAAACATGTTTGCTAACATGTTTTGACATTATTAGAATGACTTAGCATGTTGTTAGCATGATTTAGCATGTTACTAGCATGAATTAGCACATTTTTAGCATGCTTTAACATGTTGTTATCTTGTTACTAGCTAGCATGATTTAACATGTTTTTGCATGTTGTTAGCATGAATTAGCATGTTGATAGCATGATTTAGCATGTTGTTAGCATGAATTACATGTTGTTAACAAAACTTATTTGTTAGCATTGTTAAACATGTTTGCTAACATGTTTTAACATTATTAGAATGACTTAACATGTTGCTAGCATGAATTAGCACATTGCACGCATGATTTAGCATGTTGCTAGCATGTTGTTAACATGATTGTTAACATGAATTAACATGTTGTTAGCCTGATATAGCATGTTGCTAGCATGTTTTAGCATGTTCTCAAGCCAACTTAAAAAGTCTTTGTATGATGGCAGTGAATAACGACCAGCATCAAGCTTTTTTTAAAAAGACGCAAACGTATCAAATAATGATCCGATGCGACACGTGTCGTATATTCCCAAGTGTTCTGGTGGTGTATTAAAGGGTTTGGTGGATAACAAACTGAAATTTAATGTATTATTTTACGAAAATCCTGACCTTCTGTGCTCAACTGCGCGTTCAGGAGACTTTATTAGCGCCACAGTTCACTCCGACTCGCCCAGAAAAAAACAAGTTTTGAAAAATCAAGATTAATAAAGATTTAAAAAATACAACTCCTACAATCTGTTTTCTTACTGTATATCTCCAGAACACATGTAATATACGACATGTGTCGCATCTTTTAGGGCTTCCCATCATGGGATCATTTTATGGATTTAGTTTTAATTAATTTAGTGTTAATTCATTCTTTTATTTCTAATTAAATGTTATGAATTAAACAGCTGGTAAACATACTTTTTCAATCGCTTCATGTCTTGGACTGGGCAAATGTCTACTGTCCATTTATGTGATTATGTGTGAAATGATTGTTTGTTCCTTACTGTTATTGTGAAGCGTCCTTGAGCTTGGGAAAGGTGCTATATAAATTAAACATATTATTATTATTATATACTAAATAGGATATACATGCATGCATACACTCATGCGTACACTCATATAAAGCGATATATAAAATGGACAAACCCAGCGATTGGGTTGTTTTAACCCAGCGATTGGGCTGTTTTAAACCAGCGACTGGGTTGTTTTAACCCAGTGACTGGGCTGTTTTAACCCAGCGATTGGGTTGTTCTGAGCCAGCAAATGGGTTGTTTTAACCCAGCGAATGGGCTGTTTTAACCCAGCGATTGGGTTTGTTTTAACCCAGCAAATGGGCTGTTTTAACCCAGCGAATGGACTGTTTTAACCCAGCGATTGGGATGTTTTAACCCAGCGAATGGGCTGTTTTAACCCAGCAATTGGGTTGTTTTGAGCCAGCGATTGAGTTGTTTTAACCCAGCGAATGGGCTGTTGTAACCCAGCGACTGGGCTGTTTTAACCCAGTGATTGGGTTGTTTTAATCCAGCGATTAGGATGTTTTAACCCAGCGAATGGGCTGTTTTAACCCAGCGATTAGGTTGTTTTAACCCAGCGAATGGGCTATTTTAACCCAGAGATTGGGTTGTTTTGACCCAGCGACTGGGTTCTTTTATCCCAGCAAATGGGTTGTTTTAACCCAGCAATTGGGTCGTTTTAACCCAGCAATTGGGTCGTTTTAACCCAGCGAATGGGGTGTTTTAACCCAGCGAATGGGTTGTTTTATCCCAGCGATTGGTCTGTTTTGACCCAGCGAATGGGCTGTTTTAACCCAGCGATTGGGTTGTTTTATCCCAGCGATTGGTCTGTTTTGACCCAGCGAATGGGCTGTTTTAACCCAGCGATTGGGTTGTTTTATCCCAGCGATTGGCCTGTTTTGACCCAGCGAATGGGCTGTTTTGACCCAGCGATTGGGTTGTTTTGAGCCAGCGATTGGGTTGTTTTAACCCAGCGATTGGGTTGTTTTGACCCAGCGAATGGGCTGTTTTAACCCAGCGATTGGGTTGTTTTGACCCAGCGATTGGGTTCTTTTATCCCAGCAAATGGGTTGTTTTAACCCAGCGAATGGGGTGTTTTAACCCAGTGAATGGGTTGTTTTAACCCAGCGATTGGTCTGTTTTAACCCAGCGAATGGTCTGTTTTGACCCAGCGAATGGGCTGTTTTGACCCAGCGATTGGGTTGTTTTGAGCCAGCGATTGGGTTGTTTTGAGCCAGCGATTGGGTTGTTTTAACCCAGCGATTGGGTTGTTTTAACCCAGCGGTTGGGTTAAATATTTCCCCAACCTGCTGGGTAATTTTATTTAACTCAACTATTGTTTAAAAATTACTGTATTGCTTCTTAAAATTAACCCAAAGTATGTTGGAAATTAACATTTATTAATATGTTTAATAAATAAACATTTATTAATAAATTTATTGAATAATAATTAAGCAATAAACATTTATTAAATTGTTTATTAATAAATGTTCACGTTTTGATTATTATTGTTGCCTCCAGTGTGTCTGATTTTTCGGGTTCATTTTAAGCCTAAATAAAACATCCCAGCACGTTGGGCAAACATTTAACCCAACCACTGGGTTAATCGCTGGGTTTGTCCATTTTCAACCCAACTTGGGTTGTTTTTAACCCAGCATTTTTTTTGAGTGTACTATGTAGCAAATCTCAGCTGACTGTTTGTATCATTGTAAAATGTAACTCCATTATCAGCATGTTCAGAATCGGACTCTGTGTCATGTACAGGTGTGCTGTGGTGACACTACACTCACTCTCTTGTTCTGGAAGTAAAACGGATCGATGTCCTCCAGAGGGACGCCCACCAGTCCAGACGGAATGTCTCCAAAGATTCGCGGGAGCTGTTTCCCGGCCTCCAAGTCAGCCCGGGATTTGGGCGGCTCCACGTCGCCCAGGTCCTCCTTGTACTCCTTGGCATTGCGGGCCTCCTCCTCGGCGATCCGCTGCTCGATTCCAGCCAGGGACTCACGAGTGAACCGGTGTAGACTGTCAGGACCCGGTGGAAACAGTATGGCTGCCATCTTCTCATCCTGAGCCTCCTGTGCAAGTGCTTACTTCACAGCTGGTGAGGAAAGAGGAACGGATTATTGCTTGTTCATTTTACAAACATTCTTTTCAGGATCATGTTTTGTTCTCCGAAGGTACAATATGTAATAATTTTGCCCGCTAAAGGTCGCTAGAGGCCTATTCAAAACAAAGGCATAGTTTGATGACGCCAAGTTTTAGAGCGGAATCTGATGTCTGATTATGCTATGTTAGCTACTTGACAAAATAGTGTTTTTCTCTGAGGCATTGACAGGCGACTCCTCACACGATCCGGAGCCTTGGTTAAAATTGCAATTTTCTCTCGATTTACAAATAGTTGGAAACATTTGGGATATTGTAAGTGCTCAAGTGTACAAAATATAACACTGGCCTAGTGCTTTTTGGATATTTTACTGCAAAAATATTACATATTGCACCTTTAACAAAAAAAATATAAGAACATTCTAAAGAAATGTTTTTGTTGTTGGAATACAAAATATTCTTTGGTTAGAAATAAGTTTTTGTCTTCGTAATTATTCTCATTAAACCATCAGACTCTTGTTCTGGGTTTGATGGTAATGTTTTGATACACACTCCTCTGTGTTTGACAGCACTAGTGTTCAGAGTCACTGCAGCAGCTGGTCTGAACGCTGAACCGAACACGAACGTGACTGACGCTGCTGTGGCTCTCCAACGTGTCTGCAAATAAAAAGATACTATTATCCACATCAGACGTGCTCCAGAGTGAGAATGTGCTCAAACGCTCTTGACTCAATGCAGATTGGGCCATCTGTTGGACTGAATGATTGGACGAGAGATCATCTCTCATCTGTTCAAGCATGCGGTGTGGAGCAGGAGCACAATGAGAACATCTGCACACTGAAACTCTGAAATCCCAGCTATGTTTGAGATAAAACAATGGCAACAAGTGGCTCCTTGAACCCTGAGTCAGATGTTTGGTCTAAACATTCAGCTCTCGTGGTTATTAGCAGATCTGAGCGATGACGCTATAGAGAAATGATGGAAAAGACTTTGCTGTACCACAGTAGATCATTTGCATAATTCACAGTGCTATTTTACTATTTTATATATATATATATATATATATATATATATATATATATATATATATATATATATATACTTTTATAGTTTTATTAATATTTAGAATTAGCTTTTATTTCTGTTAATCTTAAATTTTAGTTATTTTGTTATTAGTTGTTTTTATTTTTTTTTTATTTTATTTTTTTTTATTACTGTTTAGGTTTAAATTATTTTTAGTTTCAGTTTTTATTTGTTTCCAGTTAGTGATTTTATATTTTCAGTTTTCATTTTGATTTTACTTTCATTTTAATTTATTTTGTTATGCACTTTTTTCATTTTTATTTATTTTTTTAAATATTATTATTTTAATTTAAATTATTTATTTTGTTTTAGTTTTTGCTCTAGTTATGTTAGTTATTTTATATTTTGAGTTCATTTTAATTTTAGTTTTTAGTTTAAATGTTATAAGCTTTAGTCATTTTTATTGTTTATTTTTTTTTTAATAATACTATTTAGGTTTAAATGATTACATTTCAGTTTCAGTTTTTATTTATTTTAGTGCTTCAACTTAAACTTATTTCAGCCAAGAAAACATTTCTAAATTTTGTTACTTTTTTTTATCTATTATTTATATTTAATTTAAGTTTTATTTCAATGGCAACATTTATCTAATTTTATAGTTTTATTAATATTTAGAATTAGCTTTCATTTGATATTTTCTGTTAATTTTATTTTTTTATTTATGCACTTATCATTTTTATTAATTATTTTTTTTTAAATATTACTATTTAGGTTTAAATTATTTTTAGTTTCAGTTTTTGATTTAGTTCAGTTTCATTTTTGTTTATTTCCAGTTACTAATTTTAGTGCTTCAACTTAAACGTATTTCAGCCAAGAAAACATTTCTACATTTTGTTTAGTTTATGTTTTTTATCAATATTTATATTTAATATTATTTTAGTTTTATTTCAATGGTAACATTTTAGAATAAGGCTTCATTTGTTTAAATGAGTTAACATGAACTAACAATGAAAAATACATCAAAAGCATTTATAATCTCAGTTAATGTAATTTCAACATTTACTAAAATTAAAATCAGTTAATAATATTTAATGGACCTGAGCTGACATGAACTAACATTAACCAAGATTAATAACTATTGTAACAAATGTTAGTTAATGTTAGATGATACATAAACTAACGTCAGCCTGACGGCACCTGATTTTAATGTGTTACATTATGATTAACAAAAATGTTTTAACAGTTTTTAATAATTTGGACCAGTAAGAAACACATTATCAATCACATAGAGAATCATTCAAGAA
The DNA here is from genome assembly GCF_018812025.1 of Megalobrama amblycephala. Taxonomy (NCBI): domain Eukaryota; kingdom Metazoa; phylum Chordata; class Actinopteri; order Cypriniformes; family Xenocyprididae; genus Megalobrama; species Megalobrama amblycephala. The sequence continues at coordinate 842,113 of NC_063065.1, forward strand.
GTTTCCATCATGTTCTGGCACTAATGCACCAGCACCGAGGGGTTAAACAGATTTCCGTCAGAGCTCCTGTCGTCCCTCAGCCTGAGCACTGAGAATAACCCCAGTCTTTATTTCCAGACCATTTCAGAAACTCACAGCCCTGAAGGCCACGGAGCCCACAATGTGTCCAGCGCAACCAAACAAAAACCCAACATGCCGGAATTGTTTTCTCGCCTCGCAGCAGAATTTCTGACTGCTACTTTTCCTTTGAGAGAGAGAGCAAACCCTGCAGCGCCCTGTTTTAACAGCACAGAATCAACGTCTCAGACTCGTTCTGTGGCCCTGAAACTCAGCATCTGCTCCCACACACATATTCAAATTGACACATTATTCAGAACAAGGTGGTGAGGTTCATTTTGTCTGAATTTTAATGACGCATTCGATTGATTACAGGCATTTTAATTTCTTTAATTTCTTTACTGACTGTACATTCTTTAATGCATGTGTGTGTATATATATATATATATATATATCTAGGTTTCCTAGCAGAACATTGCCTAAAGCATCACACTGCCTCTGCCAGCTTGCCTTCTTCCCATAGTGCATCCTTCCTTGGAGCACCTTTGATAGATACTGACCACTGCAGACCGTAAAAACCCCTCAAGAGCTGCAGTTTTGGAGATGCTCTGACCCAGTCGTCTAGCCATCACAATTTGTCCCTTGTCAAACTCGATCAAATCCTTACGCTTGCCCATTTTTCCTGCTTCTAACACATCAACTCTGAGGACAAAATGTTCACTTGCTGCCTAATATATCAACCCAATTTGAATGCAGTTCAAATAAAACAAGAAATGATCGTAGGCCTTTAAGACAGCTCATATACAGGTATTTAATTAGGATAATTGCTTGTTAAGGGCTCGAACGCATTCATATGTGTTTGTTAGAGTTGCATCATCAAAGCTCTACCCAATTACCTAAATGTATTGTTGGAATTGATCGAGCGAGGGTCTTTCATCTGTGACGGGACCAAATTCACAGAAAAAAACACCTTCAACTTTCTGTGCCGCCACATTTAAATACTGTTCACCATTTCTGAAACTGATATTTATGCGACAAAGAACAATACAATTTAAATTCTCAACTGGCGAAATCTGCATCAGGATCCAGATTTCGTGGAAGTGGCGAGCCATCGGTACCAAACCAGAAGCCTGTACTAAATGTGGACTTTTATTCATGGTTTTGAGGAAACAATCTGTACATGTTGGTGTCTGTTTCTGTAAAGCATACCACTAGCAATGCTAAAGTCATGGGTTTGACTCACGTTCCTGTAGAATTAATAAAATGTATACCTTGAAGGCATAATCGTAAATTGCACTTGCTTCATTTTGTTTTTGTGGAGCCCCTAAAAGGGACAAAAAATATGAGACGTGAGGAAAAAAATATATTTTTAAAAATATATTGTGAGTGAAACTTTTGCTTTCACTCACAAAGAATATAAGCATATAAAAAAGTATTCATTGAAATAAATCTGATATAAAATATAAATACTAGAAGAAAAACTTAAACTTAAAAAATTTAAAATTAGAAATTTTGCCTTGGCAACAAACTGAAATAAAATGAAGTTCTAAAATTACTAAAACTAATAAAATGAAATAAATTAAAGCTAAAAAGAAATATAAAATAAATAAACAAAAATGACAAAAGCACAAAATAACTTTTTTGACTAAAACTTAAAAATAAAAATTGTAATTTTGGTTATTAAAAAATGAAAATAATTAAAAAACAAAAGCTAATTAAAAAAAATTATAAATACTAGAATTGCATAAAAATAACACTGGACAGATACATTTGGTCCAAAATAGTATGATTTAAGACATAAAAATCAAACAATATCTTGTTTTAAGAAAATATATTAGAATTTTTATTGAATATCAAATTGAATGATTTTAATAATAACTGTTATTATTAGTATTGTTGGTATTTTATTTAATTTCACATATTTTTTTTACATATTTTATAGTTACATATTTATATAAAATATTTACTTTTTTTTTTTTTTACATATTTTAATTGTTTTGTTAGTAGAGATAATATTGTTAAATGATTGTATACAATTAATTGTAATAATTATTGTTTTTATGAGTATTTAAATTGTATTAGCCTTAAGATTTTGATGCTATGGTGTGATAGATAGATAGATAGATAGATAGATAGATAGATAGATAGATAGATAGATAGATAGATAGATAGATAGATAGATAGATAGATAGATAGATAGATAGATAGATAGATAGATAGATTTTGCAGTGAATAGGTTGAGTTTGTCTGAATAAACACATCTCATGTTTCATCTCAGACGAAAGCAACACAAGAGTCGGGGAGTCGGGGTCACCTCAGGACGCCCCTGCGTCTCTCTCGGCTGTGGGGGCGTGTGCCGAGCACTTCTGATGCCTACGAAGGAGAGCAGCTTGTCACTGACATCACGGCTGTGTTTTAATGGCTTCGACCGTTCCAGGCCAGAGCCCCGTACATCAGCGCCGCCGCGATGCACACGCAACCAAACAAAACTAACTCTCAAGTGAACATGAATGAATTAGGATGAGAGGTGTCAGCCGTCTGTCTGTGCGCATTACCATCAGCCTCCAAACAACACAAAGTATGTGGTATGATTATATAATTACTTTTATTGACGTATGAACAGTTGTCAGTTGCTGCACTAAATATATGCATGGATGTGTTCAAATGCATTAAGTTACACGCCAAATTTGCAGAGCAAATCGATAAACATTAATTGAAAATTGACTTTTTTAAAATCCTAATAATGTGCACTGATGAATAGAGTAGATTAAGGGTACATTTACATGACAAAGTTGTACTAAAAATGGAAAAGTTTTTCCTTTGCATTTTTTGCGTACAGCCGAAAATATTGTCAAATGATCTCCATTTACAAGGATCCGCGAAACAACAAAAAATGCTGTATTCTGCTGCCAGGCCTGTAGATGGCGATGTCACTTTGTAAAGAAACACTACTATAGACTGAACACGTAATACACATGTGGATGATGTCAACGTTTTCACAAATTCACATTTTTGTATGGTCTACAAGGAGACGACGAAAAACTTGAACTTTGAAACTCGTTTTCAAAAGTTTGCGTCTTCAAAACGCTGTTGTCATGTAAATTATGGAATATTGTTATTATGGAAGCTTGTTTCAGCAACGGAAAAAAAAATAAAAAAATGTAATTGTGACTTTTTATTTCAGCCACCATTCTAACTTTTTTCTCAGAACTGCGAGTTATAAACGTGGAATTGCAAGAAATAAATTCAGAATTGTGAGAAAAAAGTCAGAAATGCAAAAAAATTAAGTCAGAATTACGAGGAAAAATAAAGTCAGAATTACGAGAAATAAACTCAAAATTGTGAGAAATAAAGTCAAAATTACAAGAAATAGTCAGAATTGTGAGAAATAAAGTCAGAATTACAAGAAATAGTCAGAATTGTGAGAAATAAAGTCAGAATTACAAGAAATAGTCAGAATTGTGAAAAATAAATAGAATCAGAATTGCAAGAAACAAAGTCAGAATTAAAATAAAGTCAGAATTGTGAAAAAATAAAGTCAGAATTGCAAGAAATAAAGCCAGAATTGCGAGAAATAAACTCAAAATTGTGAGAAAGTCAGAATTGCGAGCAACAAAGTCAGAATTGCGAGTTATAAAGTTAGAATTGCGATAAAAAATAAAGTCAGAATTGCAAGAAATAAAGTCAGAATTGTGAGAAAAAAGTCAGAAATGCAAAAAAATAAAGTCAGAATTACGAGGAAAAATAAAGATAGAATTACGAGAAATAAACTCAAAATTGTGAGAAATAAAGTCAGAATTACAAGAAATAAAGTCCGAATTGTGAGAAATAAACTCAGAATTACAAGAAATAAAGTCAGAATTGCAAGAAACAAAGTCAGAATTAAAATAATTAATGTCAGAATTGTGAAAAAATAAAGTCAGAATTGCAAGAAATAAAGCCAGAATTGCGAGAAATAAACTCAAAATTGCGAGAAAAAATAAAGTCAGAATTGCAAGAAATAAAGTCAGAATTGTGAGAAAAAAGTCAGAAATGCAAAAAAATAAAGTCAGAATTACGAGGAAAAATAAAGTCAGAATTACAAGAAATAAACTCAAAATTGTGAGAAATAAAGTCAGAATTACAAGAAATAAAGTCAGAATTGTGAGAAATAAAGTCAGAATTGTGAGAAATAAAGTCAGAATTGCAAGAAACAAAGTCAGAATTAAAATAATTAAAGTCAGAATTGTGAAAAAATAAAGTCAGAATTGCAAGAAACAAAGTCAGAATTACAAGAATTAAAGCCAGAATTGCGAGAAATAAACTCAAAATTGCGAGAAAGTCAGAATTGCAAGCAACAAAGTCAGAAATGCGAGAAATAACCTCAGAATTGCAAGAAAGTCAGAATTGCGAGAAATAGTCAGAATTATGAGAAATAAAGTCAGAATTGTAAGAAATAAACATTTCAGTTAGTTGCCACAGCAACACTTCTAAAAAAAATAGTTTAGTTTAAGATAAAGAACTCAAATTAAATATACATTTTTATATAATAGGCATTTTTTAAATAATAATAAAAACAACAAAAGTGCACAACTAAATTAATAAAATAAGTTCAAATGAAAATATAAAAAGAAAAACAAATTAAAATATTAACAAAGCATATTAATTCATATATTAATTCATACTAAAATAAGATGACAGTCATGCTGAATTCCCAGCTGAAGGCTGTGATGTGTCTAAACTGAAGTGGAATATCTGATGCGGGGGAATTCCTCCGGCTTTAGTCATGAGTTTGCTGCGGTTCGAGGCCCTGCCTGTGGTGTCAGCAGCAGATGAAGTCACGCCTCTTATCTGCACACTTGACACTGAGAAGTTACAGAGCCAAAGTCAAATGTCAGTACAGTCTCTGCCACCAGCGGGACATATCAGAAATGACATCATAAAAGGTCCCTCATGCAGACCAGACGCAAACAACCATGAGAATGTCAGCCGCGAGAGAAAGAGCAAGCGCATGCCCTAGAGAAGAGCCGAGACGCCGCAGCGAAGAGTTCGGCTGGACTGCTGTTTGAGGATGTGAATTCATTTAACGCTGACATTTCACACAAAATAAACTGCATTTAAAGGAATAGTTCAGCAAAAAATATAATCATTTACAACAATTTTCCCATACTTTTTCCTGATTTTTGGAGTTTTGTCACTTTAAAATGATGCAACATGATGGCAGAACTTTCATTTTTGCATGAATCATTCTTTCATTATATTCTTATAATATGAAGTTTATGAATTCAAAGGAATAGTTCACACAAAAATAAAATCATTTTTCAGTTCCTTTATGTTGCACTTTTTTTCCCTGATTTTTGGAGTTTGTCTTTTTAAATTGTGCAACATTATGGTGAAATTTTCATTTTTGCATGAATTATCTTTTCATTATATTCTTATAATTTAGAGTTTGAGATGAAAGTGTGTGCGATGCATTCAACTGGGCTTATTTTTGAGAATATGAATGCATTTAACATTGATATTTTACAAAATAAAGAGCATTTAAAGGAATAGTTCACACAAAAACAAAATCATTTACAAACCAGATCATTTTTCTATGTAATTTATGTTGCGTTTTCCTTATTTCTAATCTTGGTTTGGCGCAACACAATGGCAGAATTTTAATTTTTACATGAACTATTCTTTCATTATATTCTTATGATTTAAAGTCTATGAATTTAAACGAATAGTTCAACCAAAAATGAAATCATTTACACGCCATATCATTTTTCCTGATTTTTCACTTTAAAATGGTGCAACATGATGGCAGAATTTTAATTTTTGTATGGAATATTCTTTTATTATATTCTTATAATTTATGAATTTAAAAGAATAGTTCACCAAAAAATGAAATCATTCACAAAACAGATAATTTTTTCCATGCATTTTATGTTGCATTTTTTTCGGATTTCTAATCTGGATGGCAGAATATTAATTTTTGCATGAACAATTTTTTCATTATATACTTATAATTTAAAGTTTATGAATTTTAAGGAATAGTTCTCCCAAAAATGGAATCATTTGCAACATTTTTTTCAATGCATTTATGTTGCACTTTTTCTGATTTTTTTCTGATTTTTACAATACGATGGCAGACTTTTATTTTTTGCATGAACCATTCTTTCAATATATTCTTATAATGTAAAGTTTATGAATTTAAAGGAATAGTTCACCCAAAAATGAAATCATTTACAAACAAGGTAATTTTTTCCATGCAATTTATGTTGCATTTTTTTTTTCTTCCGATTTCTAATCTGGGTTTGGTGCAACATGATGGCAGAATATTAATTTTTGCATGACCTATTCTTCAAATGCTATTTGCGAGTGAACATTATAGTAATTATAAGATAACATACTGCGACTTTTCACTTGATCCGGTCGGTCATTGACATTGCTGTTGTCCAGCCATGGCTATTTCCATTTCCATTTTCATAAACCATCTCTAAATAGATAACCGAAGACTGACTCCCATAAAAACAGATTGAACTGCAAGAATCTGCATTTATATTACGAAAATGTTCTACTGAAATAATTAAGACACTGTATGTATATCTTGCTGAATGTCACTGGCTTCTCTGCTGGCGCTCGGCCCAGATATTCATGGATGTGGACCCTGATTCACTTGCATATGGCATATGAATCCTTTGGGTCATGCAGCACTTTCTGCATCACTGATCTGATGGGAAGAATCTGATGACAGACAGTCATGATGTCGACCTGGGGTCAGTTGCAAACTTGCATACAATTAGCAATTAGTTAGAGTTAATCATTTTTACTTTTCAGATTCAAATTAGACCAATCTGAGTCTTACAGCAAAACCAGAGAAACTGTGTTCTGGAGCAAAAACACCAATAATACGATTTTAATCATTTGTCAAGACTCTCACAACATCATCATCATGTGAGGACAGATTGATTAAACCTTCACTGCAAACAGAAACAAGAACTTTATTAGCAACTGAATTATTTTATCCCAAAACAAGGATTCTGAAGTGGCATCAATCTAGACGCCCGCTGCTCAATTCCTCAGAGACTCGGACTCTTGTTCTTAATTAACACGGTAAGTGACCGCGGTGAGAGATGTCGTCAGTGAACAGTCACGCTCATTGTTTCTTGTGTGATGGATCATACATGGTCACTGTAGATGAAATGAAGCCGATAGAGTCAGAGATTAGAATTAGACGAATGGATAAATGACAAGTTACACAATCGCAGGTGTAAGACGAGAGCGTTAACGGTATTGCTCAGGGTTTAATTTGAATCTTGAGTTTAGCGAAACCCCTGCTTTCTGTGGTATTTATGGACTGGGCGATGAAGCTAAAATAATTATATCTTAATATTTCGATGATCTTTTGATGATATTCAATATATTGAATATATGCCACTGTTCAAAGGTTTAAGGTCGATAAGGGATTTTTTTTTATGTTCTTTTTTTAAAAGCCTTTCATGCTCACCAAGGCTGCATTTAATTGATCAAAAATACAGTAAAAATGTGAAATATTTTTACAATTTAAAATAGCAGTTTTCTATGTGAATATATAGTAAAGTGTAATTTATTTCTGTGATTAAAGCTGAATTTTCAGCATTATTACTCCAGTCTTCAGTGTCACATGATCCTAAAGAAATCATTCTAATATGCTACATTTATTTTATTAAAAATACAGTAAAAATTGTAAAATATTTGTACAATTTAAACAGCTGTTTTCTATGTGAATATATAGTAAAATGTAATTTATATCAAGTGATCAATGCTGAATTTTCAGCATCATTACTCCAGTCTTCAGTGTCACGTGATCCTTCAGAAATCATTCAAATATGATGATTTGCTTATTATCAATGTTGAAAACAGATCATATGTTTGTGGAAACTGTGATACATTTTGTTTAGATGAACTGAAAGTAAAAAACAGCATTTTTTAAAATTGAAATCTTGTGAAATTATGTGTCTTTAGTCACAATTTCCTGTTGAATTGTAGCGTATCTCAATATTTATGCATGAAATAATGTCTGAAATTAAAAAAAAAATTGAACAGCAAAATATAATGTGAAAAGCTTGAATGAAAGAATCATTGAATCAGAGTTCAATTGAACCACTGAATCAGAGTTAAATTGATTCAGTTAAACAAACTGATTCAATAGCATTTTTTTTTGTGTACTGAAATTTAATGGCCAAATATGTTATACGTAAGCAAAATTACCACAAATATATTGTGAACATTCAAAATATAGTCCCTCCTAATAGTAACTTTATACAATTCATTAACAATTTTGTCTTATATTCAGACCTACATGCAGCATTCATCAAATGGTTTACCACTGATCTTCTGATGTTGTTTTCATGAATCAAGTGGTTTTTACCGCTGCATTAGTCTAAGTTAATAAAACATGGATCTCCGCTAATTTAAAGCATTAAACGTCCCATTATTGTTCTCTTCATTTGTTCTCAGTTGTCTCACGTTGTTAAACTGAGATTGTGTTTCATCCAGGCTCTTATAAATCACCGGATGGCATCGCATGGGTGATGTGGATTGCGTGATCGCATGCTTTGCCCTGAATAACTCTCAGCGAGAAACCCTCCATGTTCAAGCTCTCACCGAACACACGAGTGAGCAAATCAAGGTTAAATGAAAACTGATAGTTGTTTAGTGAGGACACACTAAACCAGGTAATGGCTTTCTGCACGAGCATCATGTGTACAAGATCGGATTTCCTTTCCTGTAGCCCAGCGGTGTTTAACACACTTTATATGTGTGGAGAAAATATTCAACAGGTTTATTTCTCATCAACTAAACCGGATCTCACAGTATGCATCGATAAATAAGTCAAGATGCACATGAGTTAAAATATATCTAAAGAAGTTCATAGATTATGCATACACAAAAATACTACAGTATTATTATGGTTCTACCATGGTATTATTTCAGTACCTTGGAGTACAGTGTAAATTTCACAGTATATGAATATGGAATATTAAAAACATCATTGTACACATGTGACTAATATGTTTTTAGCTTTACTATGATATTACAATAGGATTTTTTAAATCACCATATAAGTACCAGAGTATTTGCCATCTGACTTTGTGACTTTAGTTGACTAAAGAATACAAAAATACATATTTCTTTCATTTTATTCTTTCTCTTATAGAGACAGGGCGTCTTTTTGCGCTGGTACAATGAAATATTATTATGCATTTTTGTGCTACTATTTTTTGTTTGTTTGTTTGTACAGAAAAATATTACTTAATAATCAATATAATTTTCGAATTATTGTGTATTATATATAAAGCTGTTGTACTTTTATGAGTGTGAGACTTTAATTGTTTTTATATGTACTTTGATATGTTGTTTTTCTTTAAAAAAATACTTTTGTGTAGTATATACAAAATTTGAGCATGCATCATTTTGAGGATTATGATTTAGATTTGGATTGTATACTTTTGCTAAACATTAAATCAGGGTTATTATTAATATTATTATTAATATTATAACTGAAACCATAAAACACAATGTTGTTGCTTCTAATAAAAATAAACACAAAAAAATATCAAAACTTTAACTGAAATTAAAATGTATAAAACATTGTATTTAAATGTTTATTTATATATATTTTGTACATTTAGTATTGATTGAAGTATACAACTTATTTCAATTCACTTCAATATAAATATAGTACAAAAATAATGGTTGACATATTTTTGAAGTAGTAAATAAAAGATAAAAAAGATAAAATATTTTTTCTCGATAAAAATTGGTGTAGAAACATTTTCACTCATAAACTGCTAAATTTCACAAATAATTCCAAAGGAAAAGCAAGTAATGCATTGAATTTTTAGAAAAATTAAAAAAAAAAAATTAAAAGCTAGCCTCAAACTGCATTTAATTGATCAAAAATCTAAAAATTGTGAAATATTTTTATAATTTAAAATATCTGATGTGAAAATAGTAAAGTGTAATTTATTTCTGTGATCAAAGCTGAATTTTCAGCATCATTACTCCAGTCTTCAGTGTCCTACCTTCAGAAATATTCTAATATGAGATTTGCTGCTCAAGAAACATTTATGTTATTATTAATGTTGAAAACAGTCATATGTTTGTATAAAACTCTGATGCATTTTGTTTATATGAATAGAAAGTAAAAAACATCATTTACTTGAAATTGAAATCTTGTGAAATTATAAAAGTCTTTAGTCACAATATCTATGCATGAAAATTACACCAAAAAAAAATCAAAACTTTAACTGAAATTAAAATGAAATCAGAAATCTAATTCAAAATATTAATAAAAAACTTTAATTGCATCTAAATGATACTAAAAGACTGTATTTAAATGTTTATTTATATATATTTTGTACATTTAATATTGATTGAAGTATACAACTTTAATTCTTAACTTTAAATTTAATTCACTTCAATATATAGTAGAAAAATAATGGTTGACATTTTTTGTAGTACAATAAAAGTGTAAAAATTGGTGTAGAAACATTTTCTCTCATAAACTGCTAAATTTCACAAATAATTGCAAAGGAAAAGCAAGTAATGCATTGAATTTTGAAGTAGAAAAATCTAAAAAGTATTTTCTTCTAAAACATACTCTAATAATTGTTGAAAAATTAAACTTTTTGGGCCTACATAGAGGAATGTGAGTGCATAAATCTCATTTACACTGCAGTTAACGATCAATATTGTCATATTGACATTTGTTTTTGCATTATGTGTGAGTTCAACTGTTTATTTTGAGATATCTGCACCGTCCATTACAGTAATGATGATTTGTCGCATATAACCGCATGCATTGTGTTTTTGGTTTCCACAGGTGACAGCGCTGAGGGAAAATGGATGCTTCCAATGACTTTTTTCCCAGACGTAATTTCAGGACATGATTAAGCATAACGACGGCGCTTCAGGTTTCACCCCTCAGCCTCGAGATTTTACAAATACGAGCACAACTCATCCTAAGAGATGCCTGCTGGAGCGAAGGAGTCACTCGAGTCTGATTTCAGTGGGCGTATTGATTTCAGAGCGCCGCGCTCTCCTCGTCATTAGCGTGTTGCTAGCATGCTAACTGCGAGAGGATTGCGAGTTCTCCCCCGTGATTACAGAGGCCCACTGAACCTGCTGTCAATCAACCCCTCCCGAACCCTCACCTTCCAGGGGAACCGCAGTCTGCGTGCGTGGGGAAGCAATTAGTGATTAATACACTGATTAGCATCGAAAGGCTGGCTGTTAGCGAGAAGCAGGGCGAGTGTGGGTGTAGCCTGTCATCATCTCTGACAGCCGTTTCAGCTCCTACTTGAGGTACGGCTGAAATTTTCAGGGCTGAACCCGTGTCATTTTGAGTGCCTGTGCTTGATTGCGGAGAGAACTGAGTCCCTGTCATATAAGACACGAGGTGCCACAATTCAGACAAGAATGCTGTTGTGCATCATGATCAATTATCAAGTACTTTATGTGTGATTGCATACTGCTTGAATATTCAGCTAAAGGCCCTGATATACTTCAAGGGAAATCGAAGACGAAATGGTGTGATGTCATTTCAACCAAAATCAGGTCAAAACTCTGGCTGATAAACACCTTCGAACTACTATTGGTCAATGGTGATGAGATTAGACACAAGTAAAAACATGAACAAACTGAAGAGCCGCTTTATTATGGAAGTCAGAATTGCGAGAAAATTTCACAATTCTGACTTTATATCTCGCAATTCTGACTTTATAACTCAATTCTGACTTTATAACTCAATTCTGACTTTATATCACACAATTCTGACTTTATAACTCAATTCTGACTTTATATCACGCAATTCTGACTTTATATCTCGCAATTCTGACTTTATAACTCAATTCTGACTTTATATCTCGCAATTCTGACTTTATAACTCGCAATTCTGACTTTATAACTCAATTCTGACTTTATAACTCAATTCTGACTTTATATCTTGAAATTCTGACTTTATATCACACAATTCTGACTTTATAACTCAATTCTGACTTTATATCACGCAATTCTGACTTTATATCTCGCAATTCTGACTTTATAACTCAATTCTGACTTTATAACTCGCAATTCTGACTTTATATCTCGCAATTCTGACTTTATATCTCGCAATTGTGACTTTATAACTCAATTCTGACTTTATATCTCGCAATTCTGACTTTATATCTCGCAATTGTGACTTTATAACTCAATTCTGACTTTATATCTCGCAATTCTGACTTTATATCTCGCAATTCTGACTTTATATCTCGCAATTCTGACTTTATAACTCAATTCTGACTTTATATCTCGCAATTCTGACTTTATAACTCAATTCTGACTTTATATCTCGCAATTCTGACTTTATATCTCGCAATTCTGACTTTATAACTCAATTCTGACTTTATATCTCGCAATTCTGACTTTATATCTCGCAATTCTGACTTTATAACTCAATTCTGACTTTATATCTCGCAATTCTGACTTTATATCTCGCAATTCTGACTTTATAACTCAATTCTGACTTTATATCTCGCAATTCTGACTTTATATCTCGCAATTCTGACTTTATAACTCAATTCTGACTTTATATCTCGCAATTCTGACTTTATATCTCGCAATTCTGACTTTATAACTCGCAATTCTGACTTTATATCTCGCAATTCTGACTTTATAACTCAATTCTGACTTTATATCACGCAATTCTGACTTTATAACTCAATTCTGACTTTATATCTCGCAATTCTGACTTTATAACTCAATTCTGACTTTATAACTCGCAATTCTGACTTTATAACTAGCAATTCTGACTTTATATCTCGCAAATCTGACTTTATATCTCGCAATTCTGACTTTATATCTCGCAATTCTGACTTTATAACTCGCAATTCTGACTTTATAACTCGCAATTCTGACTTTATAATTCCCAATTCTGACTTTATAACTCGCAATTCTGACTTTATAATTCGCAATTCTGACTTTATAATTCGCAATTCTGACTTTATAATTCACAATTCTGACTTTATAACTCAATTCTGACTTTATATCTCGCAATTCTGACTTTATAACTCACAATTCTGACTTTATAATTCACAATTCTGACTTTATAATTCACAATTCTGACTTTATAACTCAATTCTGACTTTATATCTCGCAATTCTGACTTTATAACTCACAATTCTGACTTTATAATTCACAATTCTGACTTTATAACTCTCAATTCTGACTTTATAATTCACAATTCTGACTTTATAACTCAATTCTGACTTTATATCTCGCAATTCTGACTTTATAACTCACAATTCTGACTTTATAATTCACAATTCTGACTTTATAACTCTCAATTCTGACTTTATATCTCGCAATTCTGACTTTATAATTCACAATTCTGACTTTATAATTCACAATTCTGACTTTATAACTCAATTCTGACTTTATAACTCAATTCTGACTTTATAACTCAATTCTGACTTTATATCTCACAATTCTGACTTTATAACTCTCAATTCTGACTTTATAATTCACAATTCTGACTTTATAACTCAATTCTGACTTTATAACTCAATTCTGACTTTATATCTCACAATTCTGACTTTATAATTCACAATTCTGACTTTATAACTCAATTCTGACTTTATATCTCACAATTCTGACTTTATAACTCTCAATTCTGACTTTATATCTTGCAATTCTGACTTTATATCTCACAATTCTGACTTTATAATTCGAAATTCTGACTTTATAACTCTCAATTCTGACTTTATATCTCGCAATTCTGACTTTATAACTCTCAATTCTGACTTTATATCTCACAATTCTGACTTTATAATTCACAATTCTGACTTTATAACTGGCACTTCTGACTTTATAATTCACAATTACGACTTTATAACTCACAGTTCAGACTTTATTACTCGCAATTACGATTTTTTATCTCACAATTCTGAGAAAAAAGTCAGAATATTGACTAATATTGACTAGAGTTGTAACAGTACTAGAATAATCTGGAAACACTGGTACCTCTGATATGAATCTATGAACAAAAGCTAAGTTCCACCTTGTGTTTCCCGGCGGACTGACAATAAACTGGATGTTGCTCTCTGATTGAAGCTTTTGATTTATACCTCTTCAACAGAGAGTAAAAACACACTATTGTGGTTCCAACCATTTCATTAAAGCACAAACAGATCCAAACAGAGCCACGGGTTTGCTCTGCTACTATGGCAGTAGTACCTGCCCTAGACCTCCACATGACTGGCGTTCTTTCTGCCCACCGTCAGCTTTCCATGGGTCAGCTGTCACTTTCAAAGTAGGACAACACTTGCCCTCCCTCACTTGCATCCTGAGCTCACGGGTCAGACCTCAACCTACGGGGAACGGGACACGAGGGTCTGTTGTTTCACACACGTCACATTCCCAGACCACTACAGTTGACAACACAAACTCAGTATTATTAGAGACCCCGTTAGACTGCAGACAAACACAGAAACACACAGTACGGCTGTGACAGCTAAGAAACAATCGCACAGTTGCGAAGAACACTCGCTATGGTGTCAGCTGTCATTCCTGCTTCAGTCATTCGCTGCCTTCAAGTCCTCCTGGGAAGCTCCTGCTTGAGGACGCAAATGTGTTTGGTTGGAAAAAATGAACATGAAATTGCAATTGCTTTCTCTTTTTTTCTTTCTCTTAAGGACAGCAATGAAATATAAGGTATTTTATTTACATTAATGCATTTGGCAGATGCTTTTATCCAAAGAAATTAGCATTTAACAAACTCTTGCAAATGCAAAATGCTTTTATCAATGGAGGCCTAAACCTGCATATATTAAAACTAAATATATAAATATAATAATATGAAAACAAATAAAGAAAAAAAAAATGTCTTGACAAAACCAATTTAATTTATTTTTAATTAAATTTAATTTTGAATTTATTTCCTTATTACTACTTTGTATTAGTTTTTCCTTTATTTATTATTTTCTGTATGTATTTTTAAATGTTATTTTTATTCTTTTTAACTTTATTTATTTATTATTTATTTATTTTCATTTATTTTTATATTTATTTATTTATATGTTCATTTGTTTATATTTATGTATTCCCGCATGTAAAATAAATAAATAAATAAATAAATAAATAAATAAAAGTTCAAAAGAATTTTAAAAATATAAAAATAACACAGCATACAATGAATTAGTGGAAAAAGTAATACAAAAATAAATTCAGGATTAAATTGAATTTAATATTTGTTTTATCAAGTAATTTCTTTATTGTCCTATTATTACAATTATTTTTTTTATCTATCTGTTTATTTATTTATTTTTTAATTCTGCAGGTTTGGGCCTCCATATGCATCCAAAGCGACGAGGAACAATAGCAATTCATTAATATTCATTACATACAAGGCCAGTTTTATTAAACAACTAGATTCGGAAGCAAGCTAGGGAAGAGTTTCAACACAGATTTAATCATTATTGTACTACTATTTTTGTGTTTACATGCCTGTACATGAAAAAAAAAAATGTAATTAATGATCAATAGTGCAATAGTGACATTTGATTAATCCAAAGGAACAGTGCTTAGTATCTGAACTGAGCTGCTGCCTCATCCGCTGCTGTTTTCACGCTGTTCTCCTTTAAGATCAGCTCACTCGTTCTTATTCTCATTAAGTGTCTCATTGCACTGCCACACATTCAATTTCACTCCAAAGAGGTCACAGCACTTTCAGGTTCTTCTGTTTGTCTCTCTCTAAGGCTCATATGTGGCACATGTTTTTGCAGTTTTACTTTATTTCTAGCTCTCCTTTGCCACCCTCATGAATATCATGTTCAGAATTAAAATTGGTTCTTGGGTATATATAACACTACAGTTCACGAGTTCGGTACAGTTCACACTCTAGTTCACGGGGTCGGTAAGATTATTTAATTATTTATTTATTTGATCAAAAATACAGTAAAAATGTTGAAATATTTTTACAATTTAAAACAGCTGTTTTCTATGTGAATATATAGTAAAGTGTAATTTATTCCAGTGATCAAAGCTGAATTTTCAGCATCATTACTCCAGTCTTCAGTGTCACATGATCCTTCAGAAATCATTCTGATATGATGATTTGCTGCTCAAGAAACATCTATATATAATTACTCTTACATACAGTATAAGTCATTGTGTATATATTATATACACCTTTATATAATATATAATAGAAGACTGTATATACTATAGACTTATATACACTAAATAATATATATTATATAAGACTAAGTATATATATATACATATATATATATATAATGTATATAAGTCATTATATATACATACTTAATACTGTATATACAGTAAATACTATATATACTATATAAGATATACTATATGACTATACATATATATATATATATAAGAGAAGATTATATATACTATAGACTTATATACTATATAAGACTATATATATATATATATATATATATATATATATATGAGAATATATTAACTATAGACTTATACTATATAAGACTATATATATATATATATATATATATATATATGAGAATATATTAACTATAGACTTATATACTATATAAGACTATATATATATATACAAAGACTATATATATATATATATATATATATATATATACAGTACATATATGAGTCATTATATATATATATATATATATATATAGACTATATATAAAGACTATATATATATATATATATATATATATACAGTACATATATGAGTCATTATATATATATATATGGACTATATATAAAGACTATACATATATATATGAGAATATATTAACTATAGACTTATACTATATAAGACTATATATATATATATATATATATATATATATATATATATATATGAGAATATATTAACTATAGACTTATATACTATATAAGACTATATATATATACAAAGACTATATATATATATATATATACAGTACATATATGAGTCATATATATATATATATATATATATGGACTATATATAAAGACTATATATATATATACAGTACATATATGAGTCATTATATATATATATATGGACTATATATAAAGACTATACATATATATATGAGAATATATTAACTATAGACTTATACTATATAAGACTATATATATATATATATATATATATATATATATATATATATATATATATATATATATATATATATATGACTCTAATATATATGTACTGTGTATATATACATACATATACATACATACATATATATATATATGTATATATATATATATATATATATATATATATATATATAAAATCTTCTTATATATTATATCTTATATAGCATATATATAGTATATCTTATAATGATTCTTTAAGCCAGATAGTGTTGTTTGAGAAACATCCCCAAATAATTTTATGTATGCACTTTTATACATTCTGGGTATTCTGCTATATTTCTGTTTTTGCTCCACAGAAGGAAGTAAGTCATCTGAGTTTGGAACAACATGAGGGTGAGTAAACGACGACAGAAGTTTCATTTGTGGATGAACTATCTCTTTAACTTTCACAGCCACACGTGCGCTCGACTGCAGCTACTCTATTCCCCTTTTCCTGAGGGCATTATCTTCCTGTAATGTGATAAAGAAGAATACAACTCACTTGTAAGGCTATTTGTTATTGTCTTCATTAAATGATGGCCTGTGAATCACCGTAATGGCCTGTGTGATTTCCTCCGGCTCTAGAGGCTGAAGAAAAATGTGGCTTGTGTGAACTCCTGAGACAATTTACCAAGTTTATTTGTCATTTACTAACTAAAAATCACATTATCAGTCAAACGGAATGATATTAACATGAGGATATTCTTACCGTTCTACCAAAGCAAGCAGGCGCACGTGTAATAAAAACCGTCCTGACCATCAATCCCAATTTTGGTAGCTTCATCCAGAAATTATCAGTTTAATCATTTTTGGATTGATTTTCTCGTTTCCCGAGTCCGGCTTCAGCACAGGGAGAGCGTCGGACTGCCGCGACCCACTTAGATTAATCTTATTTGAGCTTCGCCTTCAACACCATGTCACTTTCTGCATCCCGTGAACCAAACGGCACTGTAATTATTCTCATTGGTTGAGTAAAGAAATGGGATGCTCTGTCCCTCCACCTGTCCATCTGTTTTATTTGCACCAGTCTGAAAAGACCTGACGTGCTCAATGCATAGATTTCTAAGAACAACTACTAAACAAAGAGAGCTTTGAAAACATACTAAATGAATCCTATTGCTTTTAATGACTAGGTATGAATGAACACCGTGCAAACAGACTCTTCCAAATTGCTTCTTTCTCTTGCTCACGCAAACATACGCACGGACAAACACAAACACGTGTGCGTACATCACTGCACTATTTTTGTCAAAGTTTAGGGCTGTGGTATCAGTGTCTGCCAGGCTAAAGCCCTCAAGCTTTGTTTAAAATGGGAAAGCAGTAACATGCTATTGGACTGTAACAGAACTAAAAGTATGATGGTTGGGTTTTCCTTTGAGCTTTGGCCAACATCGCACCCGACGCTTGCCAGAATCAATGTGTGTGTGATTCTGAATGCATCTGAAATGTTTGCCAATAATAGCTCGACACAAAAGAGCATCCGAAACCAATCTGCGGAGGTCAGTGCATAAAGGGTTCTTCCAAATTCACAGAAATTCTCCATTCTGTAACCTGTGTGTCTCTCTGATTATGATGATGATGATACTGCCATTTAAAAAATGTTACTTTAAATGATACAAGTGTGACAATCAGATGCTTTCAAGAAAAAGGACAAGCTTTCAAAGTAAGTCCTGTACACATGCATAAGTGAAGGTCACATTTCGACACAAAAATATTATATTTGGCATTTTACAAAGTCTTGATGTTGTTTTTGTCTCTACTAGATTGAATATTGATTATTTTCCTCATTGTTGCAGCTCCTCTCTTCCCAGTCTGTCAGTAACGCTCTGTTTAGTTCCTGTCTCTATGAAGCCCCTCCTTCTGAAAAGCACAATGTGCTCTGATTGGTCAGCTGGAGCAGTGTGTTGTGATTGGTGTTTGGGAAATGCCCCGCCCCTTATCATAACACACTACTAACTCAACCAAGCCCCGCCCCTTTATTTTGCATATATGCCCTGGGCAGGAATTATTTAAATGAGGAATATTGTGATGTTACTTTTTTATTTTTTATCACAATTAAGCACATTTTTGTGTCTAAACACTGTTGAACTTTTCTTTAATGTTCATTCTTAATGCTGCTTCTAAAAGATTTTTTAATATATTTTTATGGGTTAAAACTGGAAACAGTCAATATTGCCAAAATAAGTTAAGAAAATATTATTACCGCAATTTAAGAGATTATGTAAAACAACACTCTAAAAAATGCTGGGTCAAAAACAACCCAAGTTGGGTTGAAAATGGACAAACCCAGTGTTTTGACCCAGTGGTTGGGTTAAATGTTTGCACAACATGCTGGGTAGTTTTATTTAACTCAACTATTGTTTAAAAATTACTGTATGGCTGGATTAAAATGAACCCAAAATATGTTGGAAATTAAAAATCAGACACTTAATTACTAGAGGCAACAATAATAATCAAAAGGTGAACATTTATTAATAAGCAATTTACTAAATGTTTATTGTTATTAATTAAACATATTAATAAATGTCCATTTATTAAACATATTAATAAACATTAATTTCTAACATATTTTGGGTTCATTTTAAAGCAGCCATACAGTAATTTTTAAACAATATTTGGGTTAAATAAAACTGCCCAGCATGTAGGACAAACATTTAACCCAACTACTGGGTCAAAACAACCCGATCACTGGGTTTGTCCATTTTCAACTCAACTTGGGTTGTTTTTGACCCAGCATTTTTTAGAGTGAATGATTATCTTTGGTTAAACCAGTATTAAATCAAGGCAATATAACAATATTGCCATAATACATTATTATATAATTAACTAGAAATTATTACACTCTAAAAAATGCTGGGTTAAAAACAACCCAAGTTGGGTTAAATATGGACAAACCCAGTGGTTGGGTTAAATGTTTGACTCAACCTGCTGGGTAGTTTTATTGAACTCAACTATTGTTTAAAAATTACTATATGGCTGGATTAAAATGAACCCAAAATATGTTGGAAATTAAAAATCAGACACTTAATTACTAGAGGCAACAATTAATAATAATAATTAAACAATAAACATTTACTTAAATTGCTTATTAATAAATGTTCACCTTTTGATTATTATTGTTGCCTCTAGTTAATTATGTGTCGATTTTTAATTTCAAATATTTTGTTCATTTTAAACCAGCCATACAGTAATTTTTAAACAATATTTGGGTTAAATAAAGCTGCCCAGCATGTTGGGCAAACATTTAACCCAACCACTGGGTCAAAACAACCCAATTGCTTGGGTTGTTTTTAACCCAGCATTTTTTAGAGTTAAATCAAGGCAATATAACAATATTGCCATAATACATTATTATATAATTAACTAGAAATTATTGCACTCTAAAAAATGCTGGGTTAAAAACAACCCAAGTTGGGTTAAATATGGACAAACCCAGTGGTTGGGTTGGGTTAAATGTTTGCACAGCCTGCTGGGTAGTTTTATTTAACTCAACTATTGTTTAAAAATTACAGTATTGCTTGCTTAAAATGAACCCAAAATAGGTTGGAAATTAACATTTATTAATATGTTTAATGAATAATAATTAAACAATAAACATTTCTTAAATTGCTTATTAATAAATGTTCACCTTTTGATTATTATTGTTGCCTCTAGTAATTATGTGTCTGATTTTTAATTTCCAACATATTTTGGGTTCATTTTAATCCAGACATACAGTAATTTTTAAACAATAGTTGAGTTAAATAAAACTACCCAGCACGCTTGGGCAAACATTTAACCCAACCACTGGGTTTGTCCATTTTCAACCCAACTTGGGTTGTTTTTAACCCAGCATTTTTAGAGCGTATTACCACAATTTAAGAGATTCTGTAATACAATGATTATTTTTGGTTAAACCAGAATACAATCGCCTTGATTATTAATTAAAATTATTACTGACACAATTTAAGTGACGTACCATTATTTTTCTGCATCACAGTAAAGAGAGTTAGTTTTTTAATGAGATTCTTGCATTACAGTCATGAAAATAATGTCACACGGGAAAAATTCTGACTGGTCCTGCATCGTCATGACAGATTCTGTGAATCTGACCCGCATGGGGTCATCTGTGATGGTATATCTGCCACAAATAGTCATTAGAGTCTCAGATTTTCATTCTGAAATCACTGGAACGGGACTGAGGACCTGCGCCGCATACGTCCTGCCGCCCACTGCATGACTACACACGTTAAACAGCAGCCCGGTTCTCGCTATATGAAACATGAATCACACATCGGTTAAGTTCCAGTTACACAGATGATCGCATTATGCAGTCTGTGCATTACGCTAATGGCTCGCTGCATTTTCTCCAAAGACAGCGCAGGAAGAGCCCATTAAAGACGGACCGGGGTTCAGCGTACAGTACGCCGTTTCACCTCAGTTTGGTGTGACAGCAGCCATGATAAGACATCTGACACCTGACACGCAGAAACCCCCCAAATTACAACCTTGTAACAGTGATTTATCTGGAGCAAAGCTGCAAATCTTTTATGCCAAAGAGTAGCGTGAACCTTTTTCCTCGAGTTCACCGCTAAGAAACGCTGGTTCAAGGACAGGTTAAACCAGCAGCTCAAGTGTCGTTTTGATGGAGATACTTTCTATCGATGAAGATTTCATATTTCACCCCAAAATCAGAAAAGAAGAAGGGGTTTAATAACAGTTAAGCACATTTAATCATAAAATGTACTCATTACTCATCCTAAAATTCAGAATAAATTCAAATAAGCTCAGCATTATATATCTTTACAATAAGTTTTATTAGTTTACTCTGAGTTATCATACTTAGTTCATGTTAATTTTCACATTTAACAATACATTATTCAAATCAAAAGTTGTGTTGTATTTTTATAGACTAGTGTTAACAAAAATTAATAAATGCTATAACAAATGCATTGCACACTGTTCATATTAATGCATTAACCAATGTTAACTAATGTAATGTAATGAGATTTTTTTTTTTTAAATCCATAATTATGGGACTATTGTCATGAAAATAATGTCATGCCAAAAATCCTAAAGCAGGCTTTATTTAACACTTCATCAAACTACAAATTATTTCGGTTACACTTTATTTTAAGGTGTCCTTACAATATAATTATACATTTAAGTACTGCAGTTCATCTATAGTATCATCCTATAGTAGGTTTAGGATTAGGGTTTGGTTTGGTTTAGGGTTAGTTGCATGTAAATATGCATAATTTATAGTTAGTAACTACATGTAACATGTGTAACAATGACACTGTAAAATAAAGTGTTAGCACTATTTCAAATGACACAACAATTGTGCTGCAGTAGGTACAGCTGTTCTTGTCGCTTTAATGGGTCAAGGGTCAAAGGTCACAATTGCCTAAATGACACAAGTGTATTGACCTCTTGTAAAAGGGTCTGTTTACAGTTCTGAACTGTTTGACTGACTAAACAGGGCAAGTGACTAGATTTTATTGTAACTAGATTTAGTTTTAACAAGATATTTGAACATTTTAAACTGGGAGCAATGATCAGAATGTATTATTTCAGAATATATATAATCTAGTATATATACTGTCAGGCCAAAACCATTGGTCACCCTTTACATCTGTCTGTGGGTTTTGCAAATATTTAACCAGTTAAAAGTATTTTAAAAACTCCATTGGCTCCTCAAACTGTCAATCAAACCTCATAACTCCACCCACCTCTATTGTGACTGAAGTTCCAAATGCAGTTTTGAACGTCTGTGCTTGTTTGCAATGCAATGGTAAATAAAGAACTGGTCCTTTGAATAAGTACAGTGTTTTCTTTACTCAAGAAACACTGTTTATATATAAAGGTTGATGTTTTATGTATTTGAGGAGGAGAGAAGACTGTCTTAGTCGAGTCACGGCCAATACTGTCTTAAATAGCTTACACGAAGCACTTCGTCTTTAATCACACGAGATTTTGCCCAAATGACAGATGAAATTGAGCGCCCACATATAGCTACAGTAAACTTAATAACCTGTAAGTTGATGAAAATGTAATGCGATGCACTTACTGCCTCAGCTGTGGCCGTTCTAATGACGGATAAAACACGTATGTCTTAAATTCTCTGGTCAAAAACCTCAATTTGAGCTTGATTTTGGTAAAATTTTAATAATATAATGACACATGCCAAATGTCTGACCATATATAAAGCCACAATATCAACTTTGACAACATGGTGTTTCATTATTATTAAAAATGCAATGTTTTTTCCATTTCCTGAAAAGTAACGTTTTCCCAACATCATATGTATATTGGCAAAAAAAAAGGCGAATTACAGCTGCAGGTTTTTTATATATATATATCCTGACAAATATTATGTTTATCTCAAGGCATTCTGAGGTGAAATATGACACGAGCAGGAGTTTTCCTGAGATTCACTGAGTTTCTGCAGACTGTTTAGATCCTGCTTGATCCGTCTGAAGTGTGATTCTGACCTGAGCAGGAAAGCGCTGGAACGACCTAATCAATGAAAGGGGTTTTACAGCAGGTCCACATTCCCTTGAGGATTCATTCAAAGCCCAGATTAGTGGGCGGCCATTCGCTAATGTGGGTTTTTTCCCTCGGTGCGCATGGATACAAACGGTCCAGCAACTAAACTTAAACCGGGTTACAAATCCCTGGACACCGCAGGTCATTTTCAGAGAAGGTGGGCATGAAGGTTACTCATCAAGTGTCTGTTTTGTGATGACACAAACAAATGACACAACAATTACACTGCGGTAGGTGCACAGCTGTCCTTGGAGCTTCAATACGGGTCACTTTAATGGGTCATTTTTTGACCGGCCAAGGGGCAAAGGTCACAATGGTCTAAATGACACAACAAGTGTTTTGACCACAAGGAAAAGGGTCTGTTTACAGTTCTGTTTGACTGTCTAAACAGGGCAAGTGACTGGATTTTATTGTAACTAAATTAAATTTTAACAAGATTTTTGACGATGTTGAACTGGGAGCAATGATCAGAATGTTTACTTAAAAAAAAAAATAAATAAAAAAAAAAATAAAAATAAAAATATATATATATATATACATGCATAGAAATAATATAAAACTATATATATGCACATATATACACAATACAATTTTCATATATATATATATATATATATATATATATATATATCTTGAATTGTGTGATTAAAATATATATTAGTTATAATAAAAAAATTTTTTTTTCAAAAGGCTGAAAATGCTATATATATTAACATATAAATGAAAATGTATATATGCATAGAAAAAATAGAAAACTATATATGCATATATATACACAATATAATTTTTATATATATAATGTATTTTGTGACTAAAACATATATTAGTTATATTAAATTATACGTTTTTCAAAAGGCTGAAAATGCTATATATATTAACATATAAATGAATAATATATATATATATATATATATATATATATGCATGTATCAAATATAAAATTATATATGCACATTTATTCAAAATACAAATTTATATATATATATATATATATATATATATATATATATATATATGAAAATGTATTTTGTAACTAAAATATAAATTAGTTATATTAAAATGATATATATGTAATTTTTATATATTTTTTAAAAGGCTGAATATGTGTGTATTGATATATTTTCTCTTCTTTTTTTCATAAGACTGAAAATGTTTAAATATAGATATTTTTTAGCCATGTTGCATAGCCCTATCCTCGGAGTAAAGTGCATCATCTTGTCACTTATCCATTAATTGCTCCAGCTCTGTATTTCCCCTGTACAGGATCTTCTGCTGCTAATCCATTTTCAGCTCCGGGGGAAGAAGAAAGATCTGCTGACAGCTTACACAACCTCCCCGACCCCCAGCAGCTGATAACTGTTTATCATGAGGTCAAACGAGCAGCGGTGGCAGTGTAGACCAACAGCGGTGCTAATGTATAGTTTCAAGCATGCGTCCCATTAATGGCTTCACTCTGAGCTGATCTAATGACAGACCTGTTAAATTTGGCTCAGTGACAGACAAAAACTCTGCCCCAGTGTGCTGGAGCTCTCGGAGATCCAGGTTCGGTAACTCGGCCAAATTATGTCAACATGAAATATTGCTTGTCATTGTTTTCATAATAGTGGAATAAAGTGGATGTATTGAAGTCAAGCTGGGTTATGGAAGACACAAAATATGAAACAGTGTGCATCTACACAGGGGACAGAAACTGTCTCAGATTGCTTAGATGAGAATAGATGAGGCCATAGGCCACTTGTCACAAATAAATTATGAGTGGCAAAACAAATAATGATTCCAAGGTCAGGGCTGCTGCTACAGCCACACAGCGTCCACGATCACTGCTTCTCGAAATCAAGACATCAAGACCAATTAAACAAGCCTATACTATGTTTTGCTTGTATTAAAGGATTAGTTCACTTTCAAATTAAAATTTCCTGATAATTTACTCACCCCCATGTCATCCAAGATGTTAATGTAAATTCAAGAAATTAAGGTTTTTGAGGAAAATATTTCAGGATTTTTCTCCTTATAGTGGACTTCAATGGAGCCCAAACGGTTGAAGGTCCAAATTACAGTTTCAGTGCAGCTTCAAAGAGCTCTACATGATCCCAGACGAGGAATAAGGGTCTTATCTAGAGAAACCATCACTCATTTTCTAAAAAAAAAAAAAAAATTTTATACATTTTAACCATAAATGCTCATCTTGAACTAGCTCGCTTCTTCTTCTCTATTTGAATTCCAGCAGTGTAGACATTGCTAAGTGTTTTACTGCCCTCCACAGGTCAAAGCTTGAACTAAATTGTCATATTCAATATGCTAGTGCAAGTATATAAAAATTAGTTCAAACTTTGACCTGAGGAGGGCAGTAAAACACTTAGCAGTGTCTACACTGCTGGAATTCAAATAGAGAAGAAGAAGCGAGCTAGTTCAAGATGAGCATTTATGGTTAAAATGTATAAAATTTAAAAAAAAAATTAGAAAATGAGTGATGGTTTCTCTAGATAAGACTCTTATTCCTTGTCTGGGATTGTGTAGAACTCTTTGAAGCTGCACTGAAACTGTAATTTTGACCTTCAACCATTTGGGGTCCATTGAAGTCCACTATATGGAGAATAATCCTGGAATGTTTTCATCAAAAACCTTCATTTCTTTTTGACTGAAGAAATAAAGACATGAACATCTTGGATGACATGAGGGTGAGTAAATTATCAGGAAATTTTAGTTTGAAAGTGAACTAATCCCTTAAAGAGTTCCTGATCAATTCTATTAGCAATAGTGTTTTTAATCACAGTCAGTCTCAGCCAATCAGAACAAGATCCCCAGAGATCATACATCACCGATCGACAATATGACAGATGACTCCCAGTTTGTCATAATTAGAGTGATGTGGCATGAGTAATGATTCTCAACACGGCCTTTGAATAAATGCAAATAACTATTATATCACTGAGAATTATCACATCATTGCTGTCTCTGTTACGATCACTTCCTGTTTATTCATCCCAGCTCACACACACACACACACAGAAACAAACACATACACAATCTCACACACACACACACACACACACACACACACACACACACTAGACTTTGATAACATTATTCAAAAAGTATTACATTATGTTGACATACTATAGTAATTTATAGTGTTTTTGAACCATACTATAGTAAATTGTAGTATACTGTATATATTATAGTATTTACAACACTTTGTTAATGAATGCTACAGCATAGTGAACTGATAAACTAATACTGTAGTTTTTACTAACAGTAAACTGTAGTTTATTGTAGTATAGTTGTAGAAAACTTAGTACAGTATTGGGTGAAGTAATTTGTTTATATTACTATAGTTGTTATATTACCACAGCAACTATAGAAATACCACAACAAATTAATCCAAGTACTTTACTATAGTATTGTTCAAAAACACTATAGTGTTTTTTCTACAGTGATATTTAACACGTCCATCATATTGCTACGGAAATAATCAGGGGTTATTCATGATCTTTTGTAATTTTGTTAATGCTTTTACACTTAAATTTCCTTTTAATGTTCGATGGTATAAGGGTGAGTAGAATAATGTCATCTCATTGTACCCACCCACATGAAAAAATAGGCTACTATAGTAATTTATAGTGTTTTTGAACCATACTATAGTAAATTGTAGTATACTGTATATATTATAGTATTTACAACACTTTAACTATAGTGAACTGATCAACTGTAATAAATACTGTAGTTTTTACTACAGTAAACTGTAGTGTATTGTAGTATAATATACCCTATAGTTGTAGAAAACTTGTTTGTTTATATTTCTATAGTTGTTAGCCTATATTACCACAGCAACTACAACAAATTGATTCAAAAGTATGGTTCAAATCACTACTATTTTTCATGTAGATCAGGGAATAGATCCATACAGTAACATATACCTTTGATTATTTATAATAATCATTCGTTTGACCTAAATTGCATTAAGTATGTAATTACGATTGTAGATATTTCGTGGTCAGCGCTGTTGTTGTTTAGTTTTACTTCACAACATCGACACGATTTCACTTTTTATCGACACGAATTCATGTTTTAGTCTCTTACTTGTACTATTAGTCGAATTAAACATATAAATGGGTGTCGTGTGAGATTTTTTTTACCTCAGTGTGTTTTCAGCACCTTGGACAAGAGCGCGAAGATTTCGCGCGCTGGTGAAAAAGGCGCGTTTTTGACCTTTAAATACACCAAGAGCGTTTTCTTCTTAACGTTATTTTTTTTATTTTAAATTATTTTATTTTAAATTTGAAATTAAAAATATGAACTAAAATCAAGAGCTTTTTAAAAGTTTAACTACTTTTAACTTCACTGTATTCTTAAAAACAGAATCGCGCACAGGCGCGAGACGCTAAAAAAAAGCGACATTCACACACCTGTTCATGTTCCTGTAAACACACACACACACACACACACACACGAGCTGACAGCGAACAGAAATCGGATCTGATGTGATTAAGACGAGCGCGCTATTGTGTTAAAGTATATATCTTTAAATTGCGTCATTAGAAATCAACAAAATCACAAACATCCTTAAATATCCACCTTTTCCCCTAATATACTTTTAATAAAAACATACAATTACAGAATGTTGTCATTAAACAAAACCAGACGCAACAACCATTTCAAGCCGCTTCCCATAAAAATCTGATTTGTCGCGTCGCGTTGTCTTTGATAATTAGATAATTTGATAATCTAAAGCTGATTTGACACAATAAATAAAGGTGACTTGCCTTGACTTCCAATGAATCGCGATCGATGAATAATAAAACTTTTTTTTGCATTCATGCATAGGCTAAATGTCTGTATCAAAATATATATAATAAAAGGCGACCACTTACATGTGAAACTTCGCTTGTGAAAGTCTTCACACATTTCCTCTGATCAACAGAAAGAGCCACAGGAAAGCCATGACGAAAATCCCCAGCATGCAAAATCAAGTTGCGCATTTAATGTTCCAAGTTCAGTGTGAAGTGAATCCAAAGAGCATTAAATTCCCTCTTCACCTCATCCATTGATCCTCAGTTCCCAGTGAACACACAGAGGCTCATGAAGTGTTGGAAAAGCAGAGCTGATTCTCCTGTATGTTGATGTGCTTCACAGTCTGAACTGATCTGAGAGCAGCAGCAGCAGCAGCAGCTCAGATGTTCAGATGTTCCGCCTCCTTCACGAACACCATCTGCTTCTACCGCTTTAAAACACAGTTTGTTTGGCCAAAAAGTGAATAAAGTGCATCATGTTTTGTCATATGGGTTGCTTTGGGTTTTGTAATGTAGGCTGGAGGGAAGAACAGATGCGTGTTGTGTTCAGGATTTGGGTGTTAAAGCTAAAATTTATTTGCACGAGAATGCGTTCTGTAGTTAAATGTAGGAAAATGCATCCATCATGCATTGTGGATTTATCTCACGCATATGGACTGGAGATGGAGATACTTGTCGAATATGTAAATAAATATGTGATTATTAATGAAGTTTGCTCACCTGAGAGGAGTGAGAATGGTGTGGAATATGAGTTTGTATCTCCATCTATTGGTCAGAGAAAGTCTTGCAGGACACTTGTGTTTCACAAATCCACTGAGTGATCTTATGCATGCTGTTTATTTCGAATATCAGATTAATAAAAGAATTAATAGTTGAAATACTCAGTGTTGAGATGTGAGTTTTATTGAATATAAAGGGGCAGTTCTTTGCGTTCGACTGTGCTGCAATATTTCCATATCTGCCACATAAGGGGAAAAAACATCATAATTATGACCTAAAAGTCGAAATTATGACATAGAAAGACTTTTTATTTCATAAATTAGATTTTTTTTAATGACACGTCAAAATGATGACTTAGTATGTCATTTTGTCACCTTTTGTCATTTTTTTTTTTTTTTTTTGTCAAATTAGATTTTTATTAGATTAAAAATCAAAATTAGGACTTAGTATGTCATTATTATGACTTTTTTGTCATAATATTGACTTTTATATCTCATAAATTAGATTTTCATGGCATAAAAGAGTCAAAATGTTGACTTAGTATGTCATTATTTGACTTTTGCCATAATTTCGACTTTTTAATCTCATAAATTAGATTTTCATGGCATAAAAGAGTCAAAATTTTGACTTAGTAAGTCATTATTATGACTTTTTGCCATAATTTCGATTTTTTAATATCATGAATTAGATTTTCATGGCATAAAAGAGTCAAAATTTTGACTCAGTAAGTCATTGTTATGACTTTTTGACATAATTTCGACTTTTTAAAATCATAAAGTAGATTTTCATGCCATAAAAGAGTCAACATTTTGACTTAGTATGTCATTGTTATGACTTTTTGCCATAATTTCGATTTTTTAATCTCATAAATTAGATTTTCATGGCATAAAAGAGTCAAAATGTTGATTTAGTAAGTCATCATTATGACTTTTTGCCATAATTTCGATTTTTTAATCTCATAAATTAGATTTTCATGGCATAAAAGAGTCAAAATTATGACTTAGTAAGTCATTATTGTGACTTTTTGCCATAATTTCGACTTTTTAATCTCATAAATTAGATTTTTTTATGACATAAAGTCAAAATGTTGATTTGGTATGTCATTTTTATGAAGTTTTTCATAATTTCGACTTTTTAATCTCATACTTTTTGATTTTTTATGACATAAAAAAGTCAAAATTAGGACTTAGTATTGACTTTTTGTCATAATTTCTACTTTTTAATCACAAATTAACTTTTGTATGACATAAAAAGCCAAAATTATGACTTTAATAGTATGTCATTATTAGGCTATGACTTTTTGTCATAGTTTCGATTGTCTAATCTCATAAATTTGATTTTATGGCATAAAAAGCTAAAATTATGACTTAGTATGTCATTATTATGACTTTTTGTCATAATTTCGACTTTTTAATGTCATACATTTTGATTTGATTTTATATGACATAAAAAGTCAAAATTAGGACTGAATATGTCATTACTGACTTTTTGTCATAATTTCTACTTTTTAATCATAAATTAGGTTTTAATTACATTAAAAGTCAATATTATGACTTGGTATCACTTAAGGTCAATTTTGACTTATTACATCATAATTATGATACTATTTTTTATTTTATTTTTATGATAAATATTTTTGTCTTATGTGGCGAAAATGGGCTTTCATAGTTTATCTATGTAAACATGTTAAAAGATGATCACTTTTTATTAAATCAAATTTTATTGCGTTTTCCCCATTCCACTGCCCTACATATTGCGTTTTTATGTATTTATTTTTTAAATAAAGCAAAACATGAATGTTTCCAATACTATATTATGAAATAACATCAAATTAAGAATCACTGTGAATGTTCTGGCATTTATTTATATTTTTTTACTCATACATCACGCTCCCGCCTCGAGCGCGCGCCGCGCTGGCGGCTCTTCTTGGCGTGACGGAAGTGGCGTCACGGCGTCAACATGTAAGATGGCGACGCATCACAGGCAGAATGCAGCGGGGCGCAGGAAAGTGCAGGTGAATGTTTCACACTCGCGTGTGTGCTTGTGCTGTGCGTGTGCTGTTTGTGCGATGATAGCAGTGTTCAGGCTGTAGATCGCTGTTGTAGCGGCTGATTTAAACGCGGATGTGAGGATTTGTGTGGCGCAGAGGGAGGTGGAGGCCAGGCTGTGTCTCAAAATCTAGTGTGTTGCCTATCAGACTGCAATTTTGGGGGCGTTTTGAGTCAAGTGTCTAAGAATGCTGCATACTAAGTGTGTATGGACTGCTTGCTGCAACTTATGATGATATGAACTCGATGGGTCGGGGTTTAAATAATCATTATGGGCTGAAAATGGAAATGTTTAGCCAGATTTCGGATTCTAAAAGGTCACGTCATGTCATGACAATAATAATCCTTTCATACATTAACATATGGGCATATGCATACTAACTACATAAGCGCATAGCACACTGAACATATATAGTCACGTGGTTACCATTCATATGCCCATAAGCACAAACAAATCAACACATTCATAAAGAACATATGTACCTCTGAAGTCATATTATGAGCATGAATATCACTATATTTTACATGTGTTTGTCATGAAGGTGTTTAATGCTTTGCAAACAAAACATTAGTTTTATTTTATTGTCATGTGATGTATAAATTAAGTGGAAAAAAGGATATAAAATGACCTCAAGTCTTGTCTTAAGTGTAATTTTCAGATGGCATGTATAGGCTGTATTATATATTCATGTGCCCTCATTTGAACGCATTATCATCATGCTCACCTTTTATTTATATATTTTGCCTCAGTCTTGCGCTTCTTTTGTAACTACTTCATATAAAGTTAATTTTGTAAGAACAAAAAAATTTGGGAAAACTCAGCTGTCCATCGTCTTATGAAACAAGATTGATATTAACATGAAATTATAGTAATACTATATTTAACAATATTGAATCGTAAGTGACTCTAAAACAGTGTATTAAGAGCACTTTTGATTTATTGTACCATGACTAATGAAAATGTGTACTGTATAATAGGGCTTATTTTTGGTCTATTGAAATCACAATTACACTATTATTGTTGGGCGATGTGATCAAAGTCTTATTTCATGATATGAGTCATTTTAAATATCAGAGAAATTTCACAATTATCAATTCTTAAGCGAAAACTAATACTAGGTTAGCTAATATAAGAAAAAGGTCCTCCAAAATAATTACGTAAGACAAGTAAACAGTCAGCAATACAATAAGAACAAAGAAATTAATCACAAAAAAATTAAATAAACAGTGATTTAAGTTTTTCACGAAGATGTACTAACAGTAATATTCATATAAATAATAGTTTACAACAAAAAAAATTGAATAATCCAATGTAAAATAACACTGCATATAGTCGTACTGTACACATTAAATATGGATTAATCCTTATTAAAGCTGCTTAAGTTATTCAGTCAAGATCAGTGAGTGAATTTTCCTTTTGTCTTTTATTGTTTGATTATCATTAATGATGGTATAATAGGCTGTTTATAGTTTATAGTTCGGAAATAAACTGATATCTACAGAAGTGATCAAAATGGAGCAAATCACATTTTGTAAGTAGCTTGATGCTTCATATAACAATAGTATCGATTACATCTTCACACCAGTAGGTGGCGACAACAAGTGACTGTTAAATGTATTTGTCACTAAATCATTAATTCAAGACATTTGTTCAAAAACACCGATTCATCCAGTAATGAAACAAGTCTTTATGAATGAGTCATTGAATCATTCACTCAACCCAGTTTTTTATTTATTTACATAATTCATTCAAATTTAACATTTTATATAGACTGCTGCAATTAACATGTTGTCAGAACCTCTAGTAAATTATAGGGGTGTAAGAAAATATCGACACACGTGAATATTGCGATATTATGTTTGGCGATACTATATCGATTCTCAAAAACACTGTATTGATATTTATTTATTTAATTATTTATTTACTTACTTACATCCAAGATCTGTGGCTTTGTGTTCGGTTTAAACCACAGACTGTATAAAACCCAACCGCTAGATGTCAGCGTTATCTCAGAACGTAAACTGACGCGTAGCCGGAGATGCGCAAGGTGCATTGCTAGCATTAGCACTAGCAAACCCAGCTCACAAGACGCTCAAGGTACCTTTATATATATATAGAACAGACATTCAGTCATGAAATGGACTATGGACTAGTTGTTAAATAGTTTAGAAATTAAAAACTAATATAGCCTGCTGTGAACCTTTAAAACATACACCTAAAGAATCCTGCAGTCACTTTACTATTTTCCCTTAGATTGCACAAAATGTTATAAAGTGATATAAATGCAAATGATACTGTATCGATTAAATAAAATAAAGTTGTTTGTCAAGTTTTATGCATGTAGTGGAGTGTTCTTTCTAAAATTAGATCCTCTTTCTAAAAAAAAAAAAAAATCGCAATATATCATCTTTCTTACAGTATCACAATATATCACAATATATCGTATCGTAACCCCTGTATCGTGATGCGTATCGTATCGACAGATTCTTGGCAATACACAGTCCTAGTAAATTACATGTTCAGAATCATGGGAGATTCTGTCACTTTAAGAGCTAACGCACGGATTCAATATACTGTTACACACGTGTTTTCTTTCTCAACTGTGTACGTTTACTTAAGACATAAATACTCGTGAATACTCCCCATTTTTGTGTGAATGCTTTTGGGCGCGTATCCGAAGCCCATTTGCTTATCCACGTACGGCTCTGACCCTGAGCGCGCGCACAGAAAGCCGCCTTGGGAACAGGGTCTATTTTGTGGCTTAATGCGCTTTTAATAATACTGTTTAATAACAAACACGCAGTTTAGCAAGAGTAGACTGCATTTTACAACGCTCACTTATTCAGCTGATTTGGATGTTAAGTTTGGCTTAGGGAGGAACGAAAGCACACCTCTGAATGAGGCAGCGACACAATAATCATTTTACCTCGATTATCTTGTTTTCATAATCGATGGAAGCCAAAATCGAATTAAAAATCAGTTACGATTAATCGCACAGCCCTACTGTATAGATACTTTTCTCTTCCGACATTGCTTTCTTCATTGTCTAATTCTGCATGTGTGTGTTGCAGGTGTCATATGTGATCAGAGATGAGGTGGAGAAATATAACCGTAATGGAGTCAACGCACTACAGCTGGATCCAGCTCTTAACCGGCTCTTCACCGCCGGACGAGACTCCATCATCAGGATATGGAGTGTCAACCAGCACAAGGTAAAGCTGTAGATGTGATCTCAACACAGTTCAGAGAGCAAGTCTCCCCTGGACCGTTGTAATGCTCTTGCCTGCATGTCTTGCAGCAGGATCCGTACATTGCATCGATGGAGCACCACACAGACTGGGTCAATGACATCGTCCTGTGCTGCAATGGCAAAACACGTGAGTGTCAGACATGTGCAGAGCCGTTGTTGTTTGTATACAGCACAGATATACATTCGTCTGTTGTCTCTGCAGTGATATCAGCGTCATCAGACACTACAGTGAAGGTCTGGAACGCACATAAGGGCTTCTGCATGTCAACACTGCGAACGCACAAGGTACGGTCATGTGACTAATGACTCCAGAGATGCAGGAAAAGGACATCATGTTGATTGTTATACACATGTCCCAAACCCTTCATTAGTGAATATCCTGAGCTGAGACTTCAAAGGCAATTTATATGATTTTTGAATGATGGAATAGCCAAAACATTCAAGATCCATGAAAAAAGTAATGCAATGATTCATATAAGTATAAATATTCAGCAAACACTGCCTCCTTATTGTGTAGATATCCTTAATCATTTATCTTAATAATTTTTTCCCTACCCATCAGCATGGTCACATGGGTAGCATCCTGAAGATATCTTTATTTCTGCTGCTATGCGTTGGTTTGCAGCCCATTTTTTCTTTTTTTTTTTTAATATAATGCAAAGAGTTTCTAGTATATATGAAAGCTTGTTTCCACCACCGAATAAAAAAAGTATCTGACAATTCTGACTTTTTTCTCGCAATTTCTCGCAAAAAAAATCTAAGAAAAAAGTGTTATAAAATTATGTGAAAAAAAATTAGAATTGTGAGTTTATATCGCGCAATTCAGACTTTATAACTTGCAAATGCGAGGGGAAAAAAGCAAAAATTCTAAGAAAAAAGGTAGAATTGCGAGTTTTAGAATTTCAAGATATAAACTCACAATTGCAAGAAAAAATTGAAAAGTGTGAGCTGACATTTTTCTCAGAATTGCGCAATGCTGACTATTAGTCGCAAATACGAGGGAAAAGAAAAAAAATTGTGTCGGGATTTTAATTTTTTTAATTTCGGATTATAAACTCAGGATATAAATTCTGAGGGGAAAAAAAGAATTTGCACGTTTATTTTTCGCAATTCAGACTATAACTCGCAATTGTGAGAGGAAAAAGAAAAAGTTTGTAGAAAAGAGGCAGAATTGCGAGTTTATATCTCGGATAAAATTTTTTTTGCAATATATTAACTTGTAATTGCGAGAGAATATAGAGAATTGTGAGCTGACTTTTTTTTTTTGCAATTTTGACTTTATAACTCGCAATTGTAGAGAAAAAAGTTAGCAAGTTTTTCTCCAAATTTGGACTTTATAACTTACGAGTTTATATCTCAGATGAAAATAATTTCAGGAGTTTATATCTCGCAATTCGGAATTTATAACTCGCAAATGCGAGGGGAAAAAAGCAAAAATTCTAAGAAAAAAGTCAGAATTGTGAGTTTATTTAGAATTTCAAGATATAAAATCACAATTGCGAGAAATTTAAGTGAGCTGACTTTTTTTCTCAGAATTGCGCAATTCTGACTTTATAACTCGCAAATACGAGGGAAGAAAATAATTTGTCTGAATTTTAATTTTTTTAATATAAACTCAGGATATAAATTCTGAGAAAAAAAAAATAATTTGCACGTTTATTTTTCGCAATTCAGACTATAACTCGCAATTGCAAGAGGAAAAAGAAAATGTTTGGAGAAAAAAGGCAGAATTGCGAATTTATATCTCAGATAAAAAGAATTTTGTAATATATTAACTTGCAATTGCGAGAGAAAACGGAGAATTATGAGCTGAATTTTTTTTTGCAATTTTTGCAATTTTGACTTTATAACTCGCAATTGCAGAGAAAAAAAGAAATATTAAAAAATTAGCATATTTGTTTCTCAGAATTCATGCTTTATAACTTATGAATTTATATCTCAGATGAAAATAATTTCAGGAGTTTATATCTTGCAATTCAGACTTTATAACTCAAAAAAAGAAAAAAATTAGGTCAGAATTGCAAGTTTATATCTTTATAACTTGCAATTGTGAGATAAAAAGTCCCAAATATTTTGTATTATTTTTTTATTCCCTGGTGGAAACAAGCATCCGTAAGTATTAAAATAGCTTTTGAAAAAATGTGTTTTATTTTTTTCTACATTGATGTGTGCATTATATCTGTTTTTCTACTTTACATAATTTTTAAGTAATTTTTTCTTTAATATTTTTCTGTGTTTTTGTAGGACTATGTGAAAGCATTGGCATATGCTAAAGACAAAGAGCTGGTGGCTTCGGCCGGGCTGGACAGACAGATCTTCCTCTGGGATGTGAACACACTCACAGCACTGACCGCTTCCAATAACACTGTCACTAGTGAGTCCTCAATTACTCTGATTCAAATTACAGGGTGACTTTTGCTCAATAACAATACAGATTATTATATTTAAGTGTCTAATAACTGATATGAAGAACCAAAAAAAATTCTACATTTTGATATTATAATGGCGGTAACACTTTACAATCATTTCTTATTTGTTAACATTAGTTAATGCATTAGCTAACATGAGCTGTGTTTTACAGCATTAATTAATCTTTGTTAATGTTAGTTAAAAATATTTATTGTTCATGTTAGTTCACAGTGCAATAACTAACATACAACTTTTGATTCTAAAAATGTTATTAAATTTATGAAATGTTAAAGTATTGTTCATTTTTTCAGCTTATGTTAACAAATGAAACCTTATTGTAAAGTGTTATGACAAAATGATCAATTATTAGTCTTATTGCAGTGGTTTTCAACCTGTGGGTCGCGACGATATTGCAGGGGGGGTCCGCCATTTACTCTTAAATGTCTATAATAATTCAATATATAATGAAATAACAAAAAATAACTATTACTGTGTATTCACTATTTAAGCTTGCTGCTGGGTTGTGTTTAGAATAAACCACCATACTTTTGCTGCATACAGTTATTGTAGGCTACAACAGATTTAAACATGGATGAATGGTTATCAACAGGGTCGCTGAAAAGGACAAATGCAGATGTTTCTTCATCTACAAGTAAGGATAAATCTTCAGCAGAGCATCAAATGTTTCTATATGCAACGTGCTTTTGCAATGTAGCCAATCACAGACGTATCTGTTGAGTTCTTGAACGCAGTGGCCAATCAGAGGCGTTTAAGTTAGTCAGAATCCACTCACCGCTCAAAGCGCTAGAGTTAAGCTCGCAAATCCTCTCATTTTCACAATGTAAAGAGATTTATTGTGCAGTGTCGACAGCTTCATTGATTAAAGGGATAGTTCACCCAAAAATGAAAATTGTCAGCTTTTACTCAGCTTGTATAAATTTATTTGTTCTGCCGAAAGAATAAATAAATTTATACAGGTTTGGAACAACTTGAGGGTGAATAAAAATAATGGCAATTTTCACACAAATAGTCGGGTCCGTTAAAATTCGGAAACTTGCTTGGTTTTGGCCGCGAGGTGGAAAAGGTTGGGAACCACTGATCTATTGCGATTACAATCCAAACAATAGATGAAATAAGTCACACTTTTTATCATTAGACCCAAAATCTATATTAAAGAAATAAATCCTGCACTTAAATTAGTGTAAAAGATAAATACAGCGTGTGAATCTTTTGCTTTGTGTTGTACAGCGTCTTCTCTCAGCGGGAACAAGGACTCCATCTACAGTTTGGCCATGAATCAGATGGGGACGGTTATAGTGTCGGGATCCACTGAAAAGGTTCACAATACATTTAACTTCCATGATGTGACATTTGTGAGTGAAACCAATTTTAGTGATAAATGCATGGCAGAAATAGAGATTTGACTGGATATTTCAGAGTCTTTTTTGAGGAAGATCATGCACAGCGAGACCAGGGACATATAAAGAGAGTAAATAAAGTTAATTTTCACTACATGTTGTCTGTATAGAGTGATAGACCTGGGCTGTGGAGATGCAATAATATATCAATATATAGACTTTCAGGTCCTTGTTATTGATATCAGACAGTCTGAGTATCTTTCTGACGGCGATACTTTCACTTTGTCTTCATTTCATTGATTTGTTTTTCTTGCGTCAGGTTCTGAGAGTGTGGGACCCGCGCACATGTGCCAAACTAATGAAACTGAAAGGACACACAGACAACGTCAAATCACTGCTGCTGAACAGAGATGGAACTCAGGTTAGATGAAGACGTGCTAAAATATTAGTCCCCCTTATAATTCAAGTTAAAGGATTAGTTCACTTTCAAATAAACTTTTCCTGATTAATTTACTCACATCCATGTCATCCAAGATGTTCATGTCTTTCTTTCTTCAGTCGAAAAGGTGTCAAAACCGCATTTCCGTATTCTCCAAAACGCTTACGCTGTATGTCCTACGCCTTCCCTATTCTACTTACGGAACGAGCGGAAGTTCCGTTTTTTTTCTGTAAGTTGAATAGGAGATCAAGGCGATAATTTGTGTTTATAAAGCATATACAGTTGTATTTTTCTCTAGATAAGACTCTTATTCCTCGTCTGGTATCGTTTAAAGCTCTTTGAAGCTGCACTGAAACTGTAATTTTGACCTTCAACCGTTTGGTGCCCATTGAAGTCCACTATATGGAGAAAAATCCTGGAATGTTTTCATCAAAAACCTTCATTTCTTTTCCACTGAAGAAAGAAAGACATCTTGGATGACATGAGGGTGAGTAAATTATCAGGACATTTTAATTTGAAAGTGGACTAATCCTTTAATATTTTAATAGTTTAACAACACGTTCACGGTTCTCTGATGTTGGTTACGTGACACAGGTAAACAAATAAAATATTTTGTTCATGAATTATTGTATTTTTAAAATATTTCTTATAATTTAATTTTACATTTTTTATGATTTAATTTAATTATTAGCCCCTCATTTTAACCCCTCACTGAGGTTCTGTGTGTCACTAAGAAATTGAATAAGCATTACAGTATTTTTGTAATATTTTGTTAATATTTAAATATCTAACACTCAATAATATTACTATAATATTTTTACAAACCCCTAACAATAAGTATAGAGCTTCAGCATGTATCTCATCATATATATTAATTAATAATAATTTAATATTTTTAATTAATGAATTAGTTTCAGTGATGTAATTATCACAAAGCAGTTTCTCATTTATGCATATAATAATATAAATGCATATTATGATTGTCTATTTATTTTTACATTTTAATAAACGATGTTGGATAATTTTAATTACTGGTGTGTGTGTGTGTGTGTGTGTGTGTGTGTATGTATATATATATATATATATATATATATATATATATATATATATATATATATATATATATATATATATATATATATATATATATATATATATATATATACAGTACAGTCCAAAAGTTTGGAACCACTAAGATTTTTAATGTTTTTAAAAGAAGTTTCGTCTGCTCACCAAGGCTACATTTATTTAATTAAAAATACAGTAAAAAACAGTAATATTGTGAAATATTATTACATTTCTATTTGAATATATTTCACAAAGTAATTTATTCCTGTGATGCAAAGCTGAATTTTCAGCATCATTACTCCAGTCTTCAGTGTCACATGATCCTTCAGAAATCATTCTAATATGCTGATCTGCTGCGCAAGAAACATTTAATGTGTACAATTGTACAAAATATTTGTGTACAATATTTTTTTTCAGGATTATTTGATGAATAGAAAGTTCAAAAGAACAGTGTTTATCTGAAATCTAATCTTTTGTAACATTATAAATGTCTTTACTGTCACTTTTGATTGATTTAATGCATCCTTGCTGAATAAAAGTATTAATTTCTTTAATTTCTTTTCAAAAAAATAAAAATAAAAATTCTTACTGACCCCAAACTTTTGAACGGTAGTGTATAATGCTACAGAAGCTTTGTATTTCAGATAAATGCTGTTCTTTTGAACTTTCTATTCATCAAGGAATCCTGAAAAAAAAAAAGTACACAACTATTGAGCAGCAAATCAGCATATTAGAATGATTTCTGAAGGATCATGTGACACTGAAGACTGGAGTAACGATGCTGAAAATTCAGCTTTGATCACAGGAATAAATTACTTTGTCAAATATATT
Source organism: Megalobrama amblycephala (assembly GCF_018812025.1). Taxonomy (NCBI): domain Eukaryota; kingdom Metazoa; phylum Chordata; class Actinopteri; order Cypriniformes; family Xenocyprididae; genus Megalobrama; species Megalobrama amblycephala. Next base: position 882,742 of record NC_063065.1, read on the forward strand.
CAAATAGAAAACAGTTATTTTAAATTGTAATAATATTTCACAATATTACTGTTTTTTACTGTATTTTTAATTAAATAAATGTAGCCTTGGTGAGCAGACGAAACTTCTTTTAAAAACATTAAAAATCTTAGTGGTTCCAAACTTTTGGACTGTACTGTATAATATAAATATAAATGCAAAAATCTATGCATGTTCTTCAATTGGCGTACGCATAAGAGGTCCGTTTTTTTGACTCCCGATTTGTTCCTTGCTTTCGTCTTGAGATGAAATCCATGGAATTTCAGATCAAATCTGATTTTACGTGTCTTGAGTTTTGCAAGAACAAACACCAATCTTATTGACTTTTGAAGGGTTAAACGCCTCTAAATGACTGTCCTATAATCCAACTTTCTTTCTCGTTTTTGTTTGTTCAGTGTCTTTCAGGGAGTTCGGACGGGACGATCCGGCTGTGGTCTCTGGGTCAGCAGAGGTGTATCGCCACGTACCGCGTTCATGACGAGGGCGTCTGGGCGCTGCAGGTCAACGAGGCCTTTACGCACGTTTACTCCGGGGGCCGCGACCGGAAGATATACTGCACTGACCTGCGCAATCCAGATATCCGTGTGCTGATCTGCGAGGAGAAAGCGCCTGTGTTGAAGGTGCGATCGTGAAATGCAATAGAGTGCACTTTTAAAAACATTTTCAGCAGCTGTGGACAATGACCAGGTAATAGAGAGTAAGGTAAAGTTACTGAAGTGTGAATGTGTGCTTCGGTGTCTTTCAGATGGAGCTGGACAGGTCAGCTGATCCGCATTCGGCCATCTGGGTTTCCACCACAAAGTCCGCGGTTAATAAATGGGTGAGTGCAGCTGGTGTCCGGCGTGACGTGAGCGGAAGCGGCACCTGCTCCAGCTGTTGTGACGTAACGCACAGATCCCTGCAGCTGAGCTTTAAGTATTCTGCAGCGTGCTTGTTTACTCCTGAGGGTCATTAATTAGTGTCGCCTTTCAGCTAAATATCCCTGGATGGGGTGCAGTGGCACTATTTTTAAGTAATCTGTTGTGTTGCATGTTATCCATCCTATTTTTAACGTAAGAGCAGGCGCAGCCATTTTAAATTGAATGTGTCTGGCTTCCAGTGTCATCCTCTTCCAGTTATTTATTTATGTTTGCTTTACAAAATAAGGTGGATCTTTAAGTGGTACAATATTTCTGGTAAACATGCATGTGAGTTCATGCTTTTCATCTGAAAACTGAGCTGTGGGCGGCATGCTCATAGCAAAAAATACAACATGGACAGACTCAAAAAAAGTGTTTTTTACAATTGTTTTCACTGAATAATTTGATCCTGTCAGTTTTTTTTTTTTTACTTAGTTTTAATGACAGTAATTATTTCAGCCAAAGGCAGTTTTTTTTCTTTTTCCTGATGGTTAATATTAGTTATTAACTCTTAAAGGCACAGTAAGCAATTTCTGAGAAACAAACACGCCCCTCCCTTCATAGCTCCGCCCCCAAAATGCACGAACATGCAATTCAAGAAAGGACGTCTCTTTCTCATAGCAAAATAATGCTTTGATAGCTGTTTCCATCCACCTATTTTTATGTGCATTTTGTGATACGGCGTTAAAAAAACGTTGGAAGGAAACACCAAGATGCACATAAATTTAAAAAAAAATTAAAAAATGTAAATTGATTCGGATAAACATTTTATCCAATAAGAAAAATGCACGTAAACTATGATGGAAATACATTTATCGAATAAATACATCAATGTGCAACAAAAAAGTCATGTTTATTGTATTTTATGCAATTTATTATATTCAAAAACTATTATATAAAGTGGTTTCTTCTAATTTTCTTAGTGATATTTAACGCTGATTTATCAGGAAGTGATGATTTTGTTGTCTTCAACTCACTGAATGGAAACTGTGCTTTATTCGCAAACGTTTTATGCGATAGTCCAATTTTGCGCATTA